>NW_022639583.1:868432-901542 GCF_010583005.1 Odontomachus brunneus | reverse complement strand
TTTCGATATAAAAAAGAGATATTTTTGACAAGAAGCTTGCAGTAAATATATTATTAATATTTGAATAGTTTATTGCAAAAATAAAGCTTACAGAATTTTTTGGAAAGAATGTGTAAAACACTATTAATTTTTTCTAATAAACTGTCAATGTTTCAACGTGTCGATTCCTAATGATTAGCCCTATTGTTATTTTCAAATAATGCTAAAAGCGAGTTTTGAAAATTTATGATCGCCATATCGAACCTATTTTCAATTTTAACTTTTCGACTTCAAATTCGCAAGCAATGATCCTGAAATCTCTCATATACCAAATTTGGTAAAACTTTCCTGAAAAATTAAATGTATAGCTCAGAGAGTTAAATTACTCCCTAGTTCTAAGCTCCGCAAAAAACTTGGGACAGATTTGTCCGCGATGTACAATGCATCAGCTGTAAGGCGCGAGCGCGAGGCTAAAATCAGATTCCTGAATGGTGGCCGATCGTGACTACGCCGTGTGAAAGTCAGACAGACGCATAAGTTACAGGCGACCTTTATCCCATTGTCGCTTGAATGGGAATCCGCGAGGCGCATATTGCCTATGCGAGTGATTCGAACGGAACGTACTATCGACTCGCAATGATGGCGATTGTAATGCCATAATTGAAATAACGCCCGACCCCAGTGCAAGTTATTGCGGGATCGTGCGATCGAAGTGGTAATTACGGAAGATTTTTTACATTGCCGCGACGGAACAGTCTCATAAAGGCAAAACACACGCAAAGAATTTATTTTATGCAACGTTATTTGATTTGATTAACTCATAATATGGTCTTAATTGATGTCGCGAGCCAAAAGTCACGCGCCGTAATAACGTCGTTTCCAGAATTATACTGCCAACGTAAATATATTATTGTTGCGAAATTGCAGTTCCTTGCATATGAAAGCTTGATTAAAATTATTTCATGATACATACGGAATATAATGTGAAATTCGCGTATAATATATCTCCATGGGCGGAAACATAATACACTTTTTAAAATGGAAATAACAGAAACGTTTTTGTGCAGAAAGGGGCGGGGGGAAAGGGCTTTTGAAGATTTATTTTGCAGAAATCGTTTTATTTATTTAATGTAAAAAAACTAATTATTTGTTCCTGGCTCTATTTATTTGATTCAGAAACTGTACGTTTTTATATCTCATGGTTAACAGAACGGTGGTTAAATTAGATTATACATCGTAGAGACAATCACATTTTGGTGCAGTTTCTGAGTGCAAGGGATTATATATGCGATTATACAGCGCGACAAAGCGCATTTGTAGGTAGTTTTTAAGTGTAAGAAAAATGATTCCAGTAGTTAAAATGATTGAAGTGAAATAAAATTAAAAACCTGTTAAGAATTAATCGATTAGAAATAAAAATAACTCAATTTGATAGTAACTTACGTTGGTATGTTACAGTAAATTACCGGGTAATTTTATAAAGCTGGTAAAGTGGTAATTTAGAAAAAAATTACAGAAATAAATAAATCTTGATATAAAGCTCAAAAGGAGTATTTAGTCTTTAAGATGAGAAAGACACTTTATTTAACTGATATTTTCTTGAAAATATTTTTGTAATACTGTAGATTGATGTACTACATAGTAATTATAAAATTAGAGATATATCGTATAATTAGAAAAACTTAAAAGAAAATTTTTTATTTTTTAGAATTTTTAAAACAAAAAGTATGACAGGTATAGTATCGTACAGTCTTAAACTACATTTAGAAGTACAGTCTTAAACTGTATTTTTTATATCATCATATCTTATAGATTTACACTATTTTCACTTATTATTGTTTCAGCGACTAGACTATGGTATAGACCAGACTAGACCATAATTGAAAATTTTTAGTAGTATTTTAAAAAATTAAAACTTCAGTATCTTCGAAGCATTGTAAATAGTTTGCTTTCTTTCGTCTGAAAGGCATTTCAGAGATTATCAAATGCATATTTGATGAGAATACAAGAAGAATGCTGCTTTATATCTTTAGTGCAAAAAGTATGAATACAGCTTATTTATCTATGAAATTGTCAAGAACAACGAATTTAACCAAAATCACATTACATCTTAAATGTGGTTAATCACATTAATCACATTAAATCTTAGCGTAATTCTACTATAAGCAATCATCACTTTGAATTCGATGGTAATTTTACATCTTTGCACAGTAAAAATAACATCAGTTAGATTAACATGATATGTTTAATTAAACAAGTTTTAACTAAACAGAAATTTCTGGTTATTATAATGAAATATTCTGTTAGAACATTTAGGTCTAATAACGGTCAAAGTTTGGTTACTGCTGATTCAGTTGTAACATTTAAGTGTCTGCTTATTATGACTAGAAAGTACGGTTGGATGAATGTGACATGTTTGGTCAACGATTGTTGGTTGAACTAAACAGAATTTCTGGTTATATATATTGCAATCATATATTCTGGTATTCAATGCTGATTACAATGTCGATTGGTAGATAATATATAATAGATATATAATAGATCAATCAATTAGTGAAGTGACGCGCAGACAGATGATTTAAAATCAAATTTATTCTGGGATTCGAATCTCATTAAGATAAGAAGTTCTATAAATACAATATAATATCAAATTAATTAAATTTTAATTAAAATAATCATATGCATCTTTAAGAAACTTTTAGTTGAAAAAGTAAAAAATTTTTAGTAAGAAATACGAACAAAATTTTGTTTGGTTTAAAGTAATCAAAACAAGTTTGGTCACTTTAACCAAGTGCTTCTAATCAAGACTGGTTACCTTAATCAAAAATACGGTAAGCTCATATTCGCACCAACGGTGATCCTGAATTCTGATTAATTCAACCAAGATTTTCGTATGTGCGCGGATACGGCTTTTAGCGATACATTCTGTGCGCGAGAGCCATCACAGCCCGGATTCTCTCCGAGATGCTCGCTCCCGGCCGTCCTGCATCGATTGTTTAGGTCACGCCGTGGTACTGTTTACACCGACGACGAAAGTGGATCGCAGGAACGAACTGCGTTAAACAAAGGCTTTTTTTTCGTCGGTGACTCTCGCTCGTCATGTCGGCGAGAGCTCTGATTTCCCGTGACGCGAGAGGGGCGTCGCGACGCCACCGAGCGGTGCTGCCACGACGTCGCGCGGCCGTCGGTAGCGGTACTGTGGTGGCGCGCTCGGCTCCTCTCGGCCGAGTTCGGGCCAGCTCGCGCGCAGTTACGGCGAGGCAACGTCAGTCACTCTTCGGCACTCGCGCGGAAGAGTCCGTACGCTTTCAGTGGTCGGGGATATCGCCGGTCCCTTTAACGGAGTGTCAAATATCTCGTTCGGTGTTGTATCTCGACAGGTCTGATACCTGGTGACGTGCAATCGGTTTGGCCGATCGTGTGTCAGTCGCGCGACCGTCGCAGTGACACGGCGTAGCAAACCGGCGTCGGGTGAGACGCGCGCGCGCGCCGTGAAAAAGCCGGTTCGCGAGCAGTGACGGAGGAAGCGTGAGATATATGGGGAAATAGAGGAAAGCGGAGGAAACTAGAGAGAGAGAGGGACGTTGTGTGTGTCGTGGGCGACGAATACGCGAGTTTTCGACAGCGGTTCAAGTGAAGCGAGACGAATCGGTTACGACGGATACGCGCACCGGAAGGGATATAGATACAGGATCGAATTGAAGGGAGAAGTATAGTCGGAAGTCTCTCATAGAGAGAGAGAGAGAGAGAGAGAGGAAGGAAGAGCGCGTTGGTGGTAACACGACGGGAAGGACGACTACGAGAAGAGGCGCAGCGATACGAATGAACCGCGCAGACGACGCTACGCGACTCGAGCCGGCATTTTGACGTTGTGTCTCCCCCTCGTTCCGCGTGTGATGGATACTGTCGCGAGCAAGCCGTGCACGCGACGCCAGCAGACAGAACGTCGAGCCGCACGAGTGACGTCGTTGTCGCAGTGAGTTTGCTCCAGCCGTGTGTTTCATCGGTGACAGTAGCAGCAGCAACAGTAGCAGCAGCAGTAGCAGTAGCAGCAGTAGCCGCGATATCAACAGTAGCAACGGAAGCAATAGCTCGCTCTTCGCAACGACGTGGGAGCGAGAAAGAGAGGAGAGAGAAAAAGAGCGAGCGAGCGAGATAGAGCTTTTCGGCGCGTAGTGCGCGCGCGTTCGCGGAAACCGGAACAAACCGGGATACGGACTGCTTCGGGAAGTGTGCGCGGCTGTATCGCCTCGCGTCACGTCGTGTCGCGTCGCTCCAACCGTCCCTCTAATCGCGATCGCGGCAGCCGTTCTGTCCGCGCGTTCTCGCCGTCGTAGCCGCCGCGTTCCCTCGCGATCACGGAGTGGAGCCTCTCTCTCTCTCTCTTTCTCTCCGATGATACGCACGTGCGCTCGCCGCTACCTGCTTCGCTTACGTGCGTGCGTGCGCGCGAGTAATCGTCGCGAGTTGTACGCGCGTCGTCCACGCTCGACGCGCGTTCAGTGAATCGTTTGTTTTGCCGCGTTGTTTTTGCGCGTGCCACCGAACGCACAAGAGAGTGAGTGACGCCGGTGCTCGTCGGTGCTCCGAGAGAGAGTTCGTCTTATCGTCGCCGGTCGGTCGGTCGCTCATTCGTTCCTCGCGTTAACACGCGACACAAGTATAGCGAGGGAAAGAGAGTGCAAGTACAGCGGAGGGCCGTCGCGAGGGACTTAGCCGCGCGTAGCCATGGATATCCTGCCGAGCGGTAATATATTCCGGGAGCTGCAGGACATACACGACACCGGATACTTCTCGGCCCAGCCGTCGCTCGAGGATCATTGGCAACAGGTAAGGCACGCACTTGTGCTCTCGTCTGCGTATCGACGACGATCGAACGGTAGAGCCGGTCGGCTGTGAATCCCCCTGTGTTGTGAGCGCGCCGCTACGTCGACGGCTCTCTTTAACTATTGACAGATGTCACCGCGAGGGGAGGTATCGCGTCAGCCGTGAATCGATGTAATTCTGCATATCGCGGACACAGAGAAACACTGGTGATTGCGATCTTTAGTTGCCACGTATTTTCTTCTTTTCTTTTCTTTTATTAACATTTAGGGCATCGATACAATTATCAATACTGACAGACAGGTGCGCGCAAGTTTGACAGCGACTTCATCGCTCGATTTGCAACGCTCGCATTTCTTGTGAGTGGGCCACATGGCGCTCGTATTTGTCACAGGAGGATTAAACAGAAATGCGAAAGAATTACGAAAATAGTGATCGAAGTTTATCCGAAACGAAGTGCCGTGTAAAATGTGCTGTGACAGTGCCGAGTGAAACTTTTCGGAAATTTCTTGCCGCACAAATAGGAGAACTCGGGACATAATAGGAACTCTAAGGCTTATTAAGCAAGTTTCAAATATATTAAAAATAAATCAACTTGGTTTTGTACCAAAATATTCTTTGGTGCAACTATCCACTATAATAAAAACACAAGTTTTTATTATAGTGAAATAGTTTAAAAAAATAGTTTAAAAGGATGAAATTATTGTTTTATCAAAAGCGCCAATTAACTTCATTATGCCTCCTGTGCGAAGCAAAAATGAGATACTTTACAAAACTTGTTTATTTCCTAATTACTGGCTCTAAAAAGTTTTTAAAAATGACTTACTAAAACATACAATATATAAAAATACATTATTGCACGTTTAATTATTTATTAACAACACTTTTTTATAAAACGATAAAACTATTATTAAAATATTAATAACAATCATTATTTCTAGTATAGTAATTTTTAATATAAATTTTCTGAAACATAACACATGATAAAAAATAATGCAATTTAACATTTTAAGAACATAATGGCATAATTCTGTTATATCCTGAAATGTTTGAATTATATAGTACAAAACATCATAGATAGCCGATATTTGCATAGGCATTTAATTAAAATGACGATAAAAGATCGTCTGATAACGTTAGTATACATACACAATAATAAAAAATATAATCTTATCATTGTTTACCTTGTGCAAAACAAATTACAACGCAGTTGCGGAGGACGTAGCAAACGTATTAAACAATTTATGGCATCTTTCAGCTAAAAATAATACGACAACTGATAACAATACGCTGTAAGAGACATCAAACAGTAACAGTTGCAAAATATTTCGTTACATGGCAGCATCTCTGTAAGAAGTTATCGACCATCTCATTATGCTTCGTGGTCTCATTATGCCCCAGGTTCCCTTATAACAAGGAATTTTCATTATAGTGTGACATAAATTTAAGTGATTAATTCGATATACAGTACATTTGTTTCACAAATGCACTTAAAGAAAATGTAAAGCTTCTATCATAGATCGTTTCACATCGTGATAATCGTGAAAGTATATCTGGATATGGACGACGTGGCCTCGCCGTTCGATCATCGCCGTTTGTCTCCTCTCGTCGTCCCTCCGGAGGGAAAGAACGAGAACGTTTAGAATCGTACGCTCGCCATTCACTCACTCACTCACTCACTCACTCACTCACTCACTCACTCACTCACTCACTCACTCACTCACTCACTCATTCATTCACTACACGCGCATTTAGGCGTATCAGACGCCGCGACGCCGCGCTGGCTAAATTCGTTGGGAGTGCGGAGTGGTTAGTGACCTTTGACCTTCTCGTTGCGGCCGGTGTCAAGCGCTGCCGCTTGAAGGAACGTGTCTCTGCGCGTAAAACAGACTGTTACGCCTCTCGAATATGCCGGCTCATGATGTGCCTTGTGCCGTGACGGTTAACAAAACCTTAAATTGGCGTTTTAAATTGAATTAAAGAGCGGATCTCGTTGTGTTTGTGCACGTTTTTATTCCGAATTAACCACGCGGTGTTAATTCCAAACTTATATCAGCGGTTAGTTCGCTATCGCTTCACTAGTATCGAGTTTGAAATCGAATACTGAACGGCGGCCGGTTGTGTATCTATTGGTGTAATCGAATCTACAAATACATGGATAATAGTGCAGTGCTACCTCAAAATCGCCGCTTTTAGGAGTCCACCGCCGACAAAGCTGTTGGTCGATTTCGCAAATACACGGCGGAATTGAATTGTTGTTTCTGGGTCTAATTTACGCCGGGAAACGCCCGTTGAGTAGAAAATCGTATGACGTTCCTATCGCTCATCCGCGTATGTACTTATTTCTAGTTCGTTACTTATCGTCGAACTTGACATCTCAGACGCGCGTACGAGACGTTGTCGTTTATAGCATTGATCAGATTAATCTGAAAGGACAGACTACGGCGACTTTGGAATTGATTTAATCGGAAATGTCGAACCGATTTGCGATTTACTTCAACCTCTCAATTACCCGCGATATATTAGGTAAGGGATGGAGATGGGAGATGGAATGTAGGATACGGGACGATGAATTAGATCAAGTGAAAGGTAAAATATCGAGGAAGTTTCGGAGAGAAAAAGACATGGCGTTGAAGAAGGTGAAAAGTATAGACATAAGCTAAAAGTTAGATTTAAGAGAATGTAAGAAGAGGTGATAGAAAAGAAGGAGATTACAAAGTATAAAGAAGATAGTACAAGATATAAAAGAAAATAGTGTGGTGAAGTGTGAGATAAAATGGAAAAGCGATATGATAACTGTGATATTGACTATTTATTATAAAATAAAGATATAGACGGGTGTAAAAATTAGATAAAATTTAGGGAGTTGTAAAAGATCATAAATTAATAGGAGTATGAATTTTTTGTTATGTATATCTAGTAACAATATCTTGACATAAAAATATCAGATTTTATGGTGAATTAACATTGTCATGTCCATCTCAATTCTATTCTGCAAAAGAATCATGCTATAACGGTAACCGTCGTGGCCTCAACAAGAGTAATCTGAAATCAGTACCAATACATATTTTTTTATTTATTAGGGTTATAGTTATCAATTCTTACAGAGCGAATTTTGAAAAAAAATATTATAAATGGGAGTTATAAGAAATCAAATTTAATCTTTTCCATAAAATTTCGAGTTTGTAAAATAAATAAATAAATAGTAGTTCTGGACTTTGCGATAAACCTCCATGAGAACTGATAACTATAACTTTAATGAATAAAAATAATGTATTGATACTGCTTTCAGATCACTCCACTTGAAGTCGGCTTGTTGACTTTGTAACTTTTAACGACAGTGTTTTTATGTTGTCATTGTGCAACATTTATGTGTTGTACCTGCGATAACGATAGCAACGATAACGATTACGACAGTTTTTAAAAGTTACAGAATCAGTAGGCAAGATAGTTATCGTTGAAGTACAATTCTTCCGCAAAACAGAATTAATATGGACACAGTGATATTAATATTTACTATGAAATTTCATTTTCTTTATATCAAGATATTGTTAACAGACATACCTAACGAAAAATTCATATTCTTATTAATTTACAACTTTTTACAATTCCCCAAGCTTTACCTAATAATTTTATTCTTGTCATGCAATCTCTTAAAATACAAATGTGAATCAAGTCATACTTGGCGTGTAAGTGAGGTAATAGAACACACACACACACTTAACCGCGATATATATCGTTGTAATTGAATTCGTAATTAAACTTTCTTCGCGGCAAGGCACATTTGACGTCAATCGGAGAAGAAAGACCTTTCGTTCTCTCTCTAGAAGTACACGAGTTGCCAAAAAATTCTCCAACACGCTTCGACATTTTCAACGCGAGTGCGCGAAATTAAACGAGAGTTATCCGTCGTTACGGAACACAGCGCGCGGCGTTTCGCGCAACGAGGCGTCGGGAGTTGGCGAAATTCGCACGGAGAGTGATCGATCGCGAACTGCGCGCGCCGTGTTTCCGGGAATTTAAAAGGCAGCGGGGCGTCAAAATCGTACGTTCGGGAGCCACGGACGAGGCGACCTTGAGCCGCGCGGCATTAGATCGGTGGTACGTTCAGTGACGCGGCCGTGCTATAGACGCCGCGCCGCGTCCTGTTTGTTTACGAGTGTGCAATGACCTTTCTCCGGCGCGCGAGCGCCCAGCGTAAGAGAGGGACGGCACTCGTTCCCCATTCAATATCTGAGGCAGTAGAGTAGTGCATTTTTTTTTCTCGCTGCATCACACACAAACACACATATACCGCCACGGTAACAGTATAACACGGCACTTTTTCTTTTTCGGACTCCGGTACCGCCGTCGAAAAATACGACCGACGTCGTGATCCGTTTAACCCTTTATTTGGCAATGTTGCCTTCAAGCGGCATCGATTTGTACCGCTTGCGGAGTGACGTTGCCGCCTCGATGGCGCCCTGGGTTTCTTTCGTCCACTTTTGCGACCAATTTGGCCACACCAACTTCGCGACGCCCGGCGTTAAGTTGGGCCTGTAATTGAGCTTCAAATTGGGATAACGTCGCGATACGGCTCACTTAAGATTAATAGAGGTGTGAAACTTTGTTTATATATCCCTTTGAGCTATAGTGGGACGCTGGTATCCCACTATCTTCTCTTTATTTTTAATGATTTTAACTAACTCATTGGCAGAAATAATCGATCATATTACTATACACTCTTTCTCACACGCGCATAAACATGAGGAACTAAAAATAAGTAAAAAGTAATTTGAATGTTTAATTATTAAATTATTAAATTATAAAATTATAAAAGTAAGGAGGCACTTTTTCAGATAAAAATCACTTTTGGACTATTAGGAATTGACACGTTGAAAACTTTATTAACAGTTTATTAGGGATAAATAAGAGAATTTATAATTTTTTTTTCAAGATCTCCTATAAGCTCTATTTTTTACAATAAACTGTTGAAATATTGATAATATGCTGCAAATTTCTTGTAAAAAACGCAATCTCTTTTTCATATATCGAGGAAATGTGATAGTTATTTCCGGATAATGCTAAAAGCAAGATTGCTAATTTTGAAAAATTATGGTGATATCAGATCCACCATTTTGAATTTTAACTTTTTAATCCAAATCCATAGTCACAGCGACTTCGAAGTCTTTCATGCGCCAAATCTGAAGAAACTTCATTGATAAATAAAATGTAAGGCTCAAAGGGTTATACGGTCCCTCAGAGCTTAGTCGAGGAAACGACTTTGTTTCCTCGTGCTTGAAATATTATCGACTCTCGTCAAATTGGTGATAAAATTGCAATCATTGCAATTTGAATCCGTTTGCGATTCAGTGTCGATTCATTGTTATTGGACACATAATTCATCGCGATCGTAAAGTTGTCATCTAGAGTGGCGATTGATTCGCAGTTGATGCAATTTTGAAAACATTTCCGGTCGAACGTTTTTATTTGCACAAATATATTTATTTATTATCAATGAATAACGGATTTTACAAAAATAATTTTCAACATAAATTTACAACATAAATCTCTGGTTCTCCAAGTTTTATAGAAACTACATAATTTCACTTTCGTGCAGTTTTGCTTTTCAATACGAAATAATTAAATGTATGTTCTAACATTATTTTTATCTCTCTATCTTATTTTGTGCCATATCAAAATATGGTATCAAATGTTAATATATATAGTTAGAATATATAACCACAAATGACAAATACGTCATATAACTTGATGAGAATTCCTTTAAGTGACGTTCTCCTTCGTATAAATATATTTTTGGAGTTCAGCAAGTATTTCTGTCATCTTTAAATTCTTATATTTCTATCATTACGAAAGAGTAATATTAAACACCTCACTGAGTGTGTTCCTAAAAGAATCCTAATAATCCTAGAAATCCTAATAATCCTAAGAATAACTATATAAATCACACACATACGTCCTGTATTCTTATAACGTAAATTCTTTAATAAATATTGATTAGATATAACATAATTTTAATATCTCCAAATGTCTGCGATATTCTTGTCAAGTTATGCAATTTTCAAAGTTATAAGTATTAAGTATTATTTCAAAGTTATAAGTTATAAGTAAATTACACAATTTCACTCCCGTACAGTTTTGTTTTTCAATACGAAATAATTAAATATATGTTCTAAGATTATTTTTATTTCTCTATCTTATTTTGTATCATATCAAAATATGATATCAAATGTTAATAGTTAGAATATATAACCACAAATGACAAATACGTCATACAACTTGATGAGAATTCCTTTAAGTGATTTTAACGATCTCCTTCGTATAAATATATTTTTGGTGTTTAGTAAGTATTTATTATATTAGGAAATTAATTGTAACTCCGCCATTTTCAATAAGTTCATAAACAAATAATACCTTGTGTACACAGCAACCAGTGACGGTTAACAAATGGTATTGGCTGTTAGCGCGTTATATCATTCAAAAAAAGGATCATAGCAGAAATCTACATACGAGAAATTGTCAAAATGGATAAATGATTAGTAAATATTGTACGATGTTGCATATATTTTGTATTTGATCAATATAGATGACAGGTATACAGAATTTCTGTCTGAATCATTTGTGAAATTTAGCAAGAAAGTCTCTCTCTTTGTAATGTTTATTTAAATTAAACCCATTCAAATTAGTCACGTTTCTTATAAATACTGACTGTGTTAGACGAAGAAGATTAGCGACGAAAGAAAAACAAATCCTTACATTCATCTAAATTTGCTTGCATATTGTTAGAATGCTGCTGCTGTATATTCTATGTACTACAGACAATTTTCTAGCAAATGCAAAAAGCAGCTGTAATTTTTTTAGTGTAATTCTTGAGAATAGAAACAAAATTTTCTTAAAAATGTACGGCATTATAGATTGATGTTATCCCTATAGCGACGTAATTTTTACTATATTTTGGAATATCTATAACATATGAACAATACTATAAAATAATCAAAATGTGGAAATAAAAAACTCAAAATTTCATTTTTTTCATGCTAAGAGATTAATTTGTACGACTATATACCGGAGGAGAAAGGAGAGGAAAGCAAGTATAAAACAATAAAATTTTCATATTGATCGAAGAGCGAGCTAGGCGCAAAGTCGAACGATAAATATGTCCGTGCTCGGCGAAACGCCGGAGAGAAAAAGGTGAAATATCGATAAACATCTTCCTCGCGTGTACCCCCGCGCAATTTGCATACTGCAACGAATCGTGGCTCTCCCGATCACGAACGAGTTTAGGGGACGTTCATTGCAAGAAAATTTTGATCGATCGTTTGGCACTCGTACGCTCGGAGCCGCTTTCGGCCCGGTCGCGATTGGCGAGTTGCCTAATTGAATGTCTCGAAGCTTTTCCAGCGGAAAACCGCTGGCGCGCGAGGCGCTTCACCCTTATTTGTCGTTAATTACTCGCACAATCGCTCGACCGTGCCGCGTTTGTTGTCGCCAATCCCGGATACGTATGATAAAACAAAAAAAAACAACAGAAGAAAAACAGGAAAAAGTAATAATAAAACAATGCGCGACGCAGTGCGTGTCGTGCAGAGTGATATTTTCGCGTAACCGCGCGATCATGCGAAGCATATGGCGTCGACGCACGTGTCGGCCGTGTCCGATAATGCCATTTGACAGGCGCTTCGTTGCGCGTTTTTTGTATTTCGAACTTTACACGCTCTCGTCCGTCAAACTGTTTCGGCATCAGTTATAGCTGGACTCGCGACAAAATCGGATCCGCGTGTGTATACAGCCTATATCCTGTAACTGTCTACGTCCAATAAAACGCAATTCCCGGCGACTTTCCGCATTTTCTGGAGCACGTTCGCACGAACGAGTGTGTCGCTGTTGTGAGATCGACATTTGTGGATATTCTAAAACTGAAGGGGAATAGATGCACATATTGAGAGAATAAAATATAAGAAATGAAAAAGAAAACATTTATACACTGAAAAAAAATTTGGTTGACAAAATTTTGTTAAAATGAGATCAACCAAATGTTGGTAATTGCAATCAAAGAAAGTGAAACAAAATAACGACAATTATATTTTTTGACCATAATCACTAAATATTTGGTTGATCCCATTTTAACCAAATTTTGGTTTCGTCAACCAAATGCTTTTTTCAGTATATTTAGCGAGTGTTAATAACGTAGTTACAATCGAGTATTAATTATTCAAATACTAATTGCTTATAAAATACTAATTACTAATATTAAAATATACAATGTATTTATAGTATTTTACTAAAACTATAATATGAAACATTTTTGAATAAAAAATATACACAGAATTAAAAGATATGATGCACTTAACTAGAAATATTTAGTTGCGAGCAGCATAGTTGCATTACTTTACACGAAGAGAACTACTATGGTTGCTATATCCACATATTTTTTAATTAGAGAGAATATTTATGTGATTTCAAATGAAATAAATATGGCATTAAAAGTTGTTATCACATGTCCGTTTGTACAGTTCTCATAACCATAGTTCTTATAATGCTCAGCTAGTATATCCTCGTATACATAGTTGCTTCAACTAAAGAAATATTGCTGTTGTGATCTATAGAACACAGATATTATAGTTGAGAGGTGCATACAGTTTGGTACCATACAGTACTGAGACTACAGCTCAAATATATATATATACAAGCAGTAAAGAAGGTTAGTGTACCACTTCTCTATTACAACTATCTTGTATGCATGAGCAAAAATGAACATTAACTTTTTGTTATGGCAACCATATTTAGTGATTAGACACAAAATGTTCAGTTAACTATATAAATGATGTCCTTAATGTTTTCTCCGTGTTTATCTTTTGCTTGATGATAATGTGTATGGTTGATATAACTCAGTTACTTTGGCACATCAACCGCATCAATGTAATTGATCTGGTTGTGGCAACCAGAATTTGGTTGGAGTGACATTTATCCCTCTATAGATACATTCCGGTTGAAGCAACCAGATATCGTCACTGTAACTCAGCAATTGCTCTGTGGTTGCAGCAACCGCATAACTAGTTGTTCCGCATTTTACCATTAATCTGGTTGACACAATCAGAGTTATGTGGGCCAAACATATTGTTTTTTCCGTGTACATTTTGCCAAAAGTGCTAAAACCTTTGCTTTTTGCGGATCTGTTTATTCTATTCAAATAACAAAAATTAAATTGAAGTAAACACGTTTTTTTATTAGTATTCAGTGAATAAGTATTTCTTTCCTTTAGGTATTTTTTTTCTTATGGTAACTGAAGTAATCGTATATCTTCTTGTTATTTTCTTGATTTTCCTTATATCAGGTATTATGACAAATCTAAAACGATTTTTCCTGAAGGAAAATTTTCGGACGACTTATATTATCTGAGAAATTTAAATATTCATTGTTAATTTTTTAGGGTTTTTACGTTCAGTATTTCTCACTTTTGCGTCAATGATGAAATATCTTCCGCCCACCTGCGTGTGTATGCGTATATACATTTCCTTTATCAGGGGCTCGCCATAAAACCACCATAACTGTCTCTTGATTCTAACACATAAATCCTTAATTGAGTTTTATCGGTCCCTTCACTCGCGTCCATGATATGAGACCGTCTCTTCGTGGGCGAGCCCTTTTTTCCTTTTTCTCCTGCTGGATATCGATTTGTCGCCGTAAAAAGGTCCGTAATTGCACGCGATTGTTTTAAATACGAGTTGCATGCAGAAATGCAGCTCGTATCGAATTTAACATCGCGGAAGTTATTACTCAGCCTGAGAGACAGTTCTGTGGCTGCGGAAGATACGCCAACGCGCGTTTCCCCCGTCGCTGCTGATAGCGCGGATTCCCCGCGCGGCGAGGACATTTATTCGTAGTAATTGCCGGAATCTCTACCCCGTGCGTTTTACGGGATTTTTTTAATTTTTTGCGTCTTTTGTACGAGAACCGACTCGAAAAATTAGAAAATTAAAAACTCAATTTCCTAAGGAATCTACTTCATCGCAGTTATTACTCGTGTTCATCTTTTTGTTTTTTTTTCACCAAATGACGTTCAAAAAACCTTCAGGATAAATGAAACACATATTTTTCATCGAAATATTTGAAGATTAATGCTCAAAGAAAGAAAAAAAGAGAGAAAAAGTTACGTGGAATTTATAGCAGCAGAATATTCTAGCAATATCTGTAGGAAAATTTAGATCCTGTTAATTGTTAATGAGAAATTTGATTAGCCTTAATCTGGACGTGTGTCACAGAGACTTCTTCGTTAAATTAGACAAGTAGTTCACGTATAAATTTTGTCATGTTATATATTCATGTGTTAATTCTGTCTCTGTCATCTATATTGATTAGATACAACATGTATGCGATCGCATTGTTTGCTACTCATTTATTTATCTTAGTAAATTTTTTATATTTCTAGATAATCGCGAAGACCATTTTTCTGAGTTTTTTTTAGAGTGTAGGTTAGTATTAATGTAACTAATACTAATTATTACATTATGAAACAACTTTTGTCACGCGAAATCCGTGACGTTTACAGACAATCTAATAAAGCGGTGCTCGAAATTATTTTCATATTCGAGGCGATTTTCAGGAGCTACGCCTACTACTTCCCCTTGTCGCGCGGCGAATCGCATTGACGGTTTCTGCTCTCTTCTTTAGGACCGTTGACATTAGGTTTGTTCGCGTAGCTTGTATTTTTGATGCTTTTACACCTCTAATGCTCTTCTACTATGAGATATCTATCAAAGATACGTTTGGGAAGCGCATTTTTGGTAGGCACCTCATAAATGCGCTTCGTAATGTGCAGAAAGTCGCGATTGGCAATTGTGTGGCTCGACAAGGGGAAGGCGTAATTCTTAAAAGTCGCCTCGAATATGAAAATAATTTTGAGCACTGTAATAAAGCATTCGTAAAGATTCGGCAGTATCGCGAGGGTCACGCCGAGAAGCAAAGGCTGTCGACATACATTGAAATTCAATATTTATATCGTAATAGCGCTCGATCCAGTACTCGATACGCGGCTCTGTCATAGATAGAGATATTCCACGAATTAAAATTTCCTCCTTTTCGAGACGCACGCGATTTGCAATATCCTAGATTGGATTCCGGCGCCACTCGGCAAGTCACGCCCGATTGTTTTTCACGATTTGCGATTTACCGAGCCAAAAGTGGTCTCTGTCGCACATCGGCAAATGCGCGCGTTTCACCTTCGTCCCAAATAAATACATATACCGCGAGTCTGTTTACCAGAATGCGCTTGCGATATAATCGCCTTCATAACGACGTACTATCTTCGTATTTTACGACTATGTGTAAAACGCGCGTTAAAGCTTCGATGATTCCAGACAGGAATCGGTACAAACATCGCAGCGCGCGTGAATCATACGCCTCTCTGACACTCGGTGATATTTTTCGCTCTGCCTCTCTCTCTCTCTCTTTCTCTTTCTCTATTTCCTTCTCTTTCTCTTCCCTGGTGAGACGAATCAACGCATGCGTAAGATTTATTGTTCAATTGAGGAAAGATTCTCGTATTATTCCTTTTATTATGAAATGCCGAAATAGTTGAAAATCGATATGAGAAGAGATCACTTCATAAGACGTTGATTGTTTGGCGTTGGTTCCATTGGTAAACCGGGTTCCCTTGCCAAGAACATTAAATTCTACTTTGAAACTGCGATAAGGGACACTAAAGCAGATAAGGATAGACCAGCGTTGCGTTAGAACCGAATTCTATATGGGATCTTACTCTTATTATGCGACTTCGCCGTGGAAAGATATCCCTCCTGAAATTTGCTGTGCACGTACCGTTGATGAGTTTGAGGCTAACTTTTATATGGTTTTGCTTGAACGTGATAATTATGTTCACTGATACACGATAGATTATAGATTTAGCAATGTTTATTTTTATTATGAAACGTCGAAATAGTTGAAAATCGATACGAGAAGAGATTACTTCATAGGGCGCCAATAGTTTGGTATTGTTTCCATTGATAAATCGAATTCCCTTGCTAAAAACGTTAAATTTTACTCTGAAACTGCGATAAGAGACACTGGAGCAGATAAGGATAGACTGCCCCTGCGTGTAACCGAATATTTATGGTATACATTCGTTTTGTTTATTCATAGTGTTTTAAAACATGACTTTAAATTAGTACTGTCTCTTTCCCTCTCCCTCCTTCCTCTCTATCTCTCTCTCTCTTTCTGATGCACCATTAATTTGTTTATCATGAACTTTTTTAATTATTTTTTCTTTTTTTTTTGTTTTTATACTCATTTTCTATAATACTTTTTGCGCTTGAGAGAACTATGTCCCAGAGCGTACAATAAATGAAGCTCTGTCTGTCTGTTCTCTCTCTGTACCGTCTGTTTTTCCTCGCTCTCACTCTCCTCCCCGTTTCCACTGTCGCTCCCATTCACAAACTCAACGAATTAGTACTTCCACTTCGCATATCGCATCACGGCGCAATTCACCCATATGATATTTTACGGCCGCCATTAGTACACATATGTTTCACAATTCTGTTATGTGCATATCGGCGACAATATCTCTTCTCGCCCGCACGACGATCGGTTATCGATCTTGGCGCGACTTTATGCGCGTCCAATTACTTACCACTTAAATTCGCTCGCGATGTCCGCTGATTATCATCGCGGGCATTACCGAGTTGCATGCAGATTTGCCGTATTCAGAAGTAGGAATAAACGGCCGATCGATTTATCTTTTCGGTGCGGCTCGCGCATACTGCGGGAGCACAGTCACTTTTATCCAATTTTCGCGAATTAAAAATACAAACATGTGACATTGGTGCTTACTGATTTTACAAACACGAAACTCGCGTGAAAACGTTTCGAATTAGCGAGTCCGGTGCAGTTTTATTTAATTCGAGTAGATATAAAAACGTGGAATATTTTTTCCTGTATTTTCGAGCACAACGCTTTTCAGCAGCAGTTTTGTGTTTGAGTCTCGAAAATGAAAATAACGTGCCGGATTTGTGCTCTCCCAGCTATCGTTAAATTACCGAGTAATATTTCTCTACGTAAAAATAAAAGCTCGCCCGTAATTTGTTCAAGTTGCAATATAAATTGGTCGTTCTCTTCGATGCACTACGAAAAAATGGTCTTGCAGTCATAACGAAAATTATCTAGACACGACAAATTAGCTGATAGATAAATTAACAGCAAACACTGCGATATCGCATATGTTTTGTATTAGACAGAATTTCTGTCTGAACTATTTTTAAAATTTAGCACAAAAAAATAAGCTGATGCATGTAAATTTTACAGTAATTTAAGTACATATATTAAGTCACGAAATTCAGCAACGTTATAAATATACAAATAGAAATATGAATAAAACGATCAAAATTTACTCTAAACAATGTCATGTTAAATGCAGTATGAAAATCTGAGTGTTACTTTTAATTAATCTGAAATAAATATTTATAATAAAATACACTACATTCAGATTTCATCATATCATTACGTGCCGAGAGATGTTTCATATAGAAATAAAATAAAAGCGTATAATAAAAGCATATAAATAACTACAACTTATAGAGAATTTTAAATATTGACCATGCAATTGAACAATATTTTGGTCGTTTATGCATAGAACTAGTAAAATCTTTTTAATCCGTGACTTATTTAAATTTCACATAAGGAAAGAACATAGAAACAAATCTTTTTTTAATTAGACTTAAGAAATTTTGGATTCCTCTTATGCCTATTTCTATCAACTTTGGTTAATTTAACCAGATGGTTATTCCAATAGAATTGACCAATCTATCTATCAAGTCTGATTAACGAGAAATGTGATTGATCAATTCCATTGGAATAACCAACCGGTTAAGTTAACCAAAGTTGGTAGAAACGAGTATTAGTCAGCGACTGGTAAAATGGGAGTGCTTGCGCAAATAAACGTTCTAGCTCGTGATAGGTAATTGCAAATTAATCGTAGGCTTACTTAGCCTAAAGTATATTGTCTAACCTTCATCTTAAGTTTCTTCTGAATTTTCTAACACGTTGGGTTCATCACCTATACTTCATAAAAATGGCCAAAAATACGTAATTTTGCATTTTCGACCTCAATTTCAGATTCGGATTCAGCGGCCAAAAATCTACGGAAAATGCCTCGAGAAACTTAATCTGTATTTAGCATGTCGACCAATATAATTGATAACGCGATAACCTAAATTTGATCGCAAATATTGCCTAAATTTGATCGCAAATATTGCAGAATTCTGCTGCTACAAATTCTACATATCACAAATAATTCTTTAGCAGATAGAAGAAACAACGATAAGTGTTCAATATTTAGAATTCTGGATCGGCAAAACATGTTTTCGAGTGTGTATCAGTTGAAAGTTCGGCTTGCTATTCCGACCGTGTAAAGATTTAAATTCTTCTCATATACTGGAAAATACTCGGCTCTAAAAGCCATGCTGTAAGTAATGTAGTTAAATTCAAACTGCATCGATAACGTCCCGCAATCGATGAAAACTAACCTAAACTCATCGTTTGAAATTTTCATGTAAACGTATAAAAGCACAAGGGATCTTCGGGATGTCGATTCCTTCAGTGTTTTCGAAGATTTGCTGCGTGCGATTTCGATTCAGAGAAACAGATGGGTATGGTTTACCGGTACTTGCTTCGTTTATGACGCGGCGTGTTCTCGCGTACTCCTGTGAAGTTGCATTTCAGGAAGTCGGTCCAGTGCTTTGCGAGGCTACTTCTCGACCATTCGAGAAGAATGCAAAAGACTACGGCGGTTGCCCTTAAACGGTGTCCGACGAATGAACGAGTCGATCGAGTTTCGAAGTTCTTTTCTCCTTTCTTCTCTCCTTTTGACTTGTTATCTGTCTTCCTGTATCCTTCCTCTATCCTCTCGTCGTCGCCCCTTCTCTCTCCCTCTCTTTCTCTCTTTGTCTTTCTACACAAGATTTATTCTTAAGAAGAGATAATCGTACTTTCTTACGTTAAATTGAAACGGCTCAAATCTAACGAAGGAAGAATTTATTTCTTTCCTCTATAACTTTGCTCACAGTTTTAATGACTTCGAGTCTCTTCTTATCATTGCGCGGATTTCGAGATTTAGAAACTTAACCCTTAGAACTCTGTGAACTCCGGGTACCTAGAGAACCGCGACGCGTTTTGTTCGTTTCTCCTAATCAGGATATTATAGATTTTTTTTCCTATAAATTCCTTTTAATTTTATGTTTCCAGTAGCACAGGAATGGTAAGGCAGTAGGAATAAACTGTCAGTAAAGTCTATCTTGTTGAGAAACATAATAAATTTTGTTAGAAACAAATTGCTTAATAGTTGATTTCTCGCTTCCTAAAATGCAAGTAGTATTAAATCATTAAACAAAAGTGTAGTCAATTGACGCGGAATGTCGATTTGTTTTTTCATTCCAGAACATTGCAGAATGTTCCTCGGTTACGAGATGCCATAGTAACCTTTTTCGTAGTATTTTCCGTAGTAATTATAAAATTCTTTCGGTGCACCTGTGCACACTTCCTCGAGAAGCGCTGTCTGTGAAACGCGCGTAACCACCTACGCGACCCATCACATTCGAATAATCCTCCGGATATCAGGAGAGATGGTTGTTACAGGATACCTCAGAGGTCCCTTGCCCCTCTTATCGGGGACACGTGTGTGCACGGGATGTTGTCGCATCGTGCACGAGAGCGCCGACTGATCACACACACTCTCTCTCTCTCTCTCTGCTGTCTCCCGTCCGTTGCTCCCTTTCCCTTTCGCAACGACGTCCGCGCACGCCGGCGGGTTGGAACGCGGCGTCGTCGGCGGTTATTTCTGAGTTTCTGCTAGTGCGCTCACTGCCGAGGCATTTCGTTTCACATGTTTCGCGCGCGCGTGTGTGTGCCAAAACAAGATCGTCGGCTCGCTCGTTCGCGCCGCTGCTACTCGTCCGGGGAGCCGTGTGCGCGACGCGTTCCCTCGTTCATCATAGTTGGGTCACTCGCGAGATGGATCTATTAACCCTACCGTCATTACGGGCGGGGAGAAGAGGAGGAGGAGGATGAGGAGGAGGAGATAATTTCGAATTCGCACGCACTCGCCGGACCCGTCTTTCTCGGCTAGGTTGCGGAATATTTATCATTACCGGGCGGAGAGAGAAAGAGAGAGAGAGAGAGAGTCTCTCAGCCGGTGCCGTAAAGTTTATCGTGGCGTACTCAGCGCGGATAATCGAACCGCCGCGGGAATTTATTACCGTACACGGCCAATAAAAGTGTAAAGTAGATCTGTCGAACGATAGCCCCGGCTATCGTCGGGCCGTGGAGGTAGACCACGGGGACGGAGAGATAGCCCTACCTCGTCTCCCGGGAGAGGGACGCACGTATGTTTAATCTCGCGATCCGGGTCGCGGGAGGTCGATGGTAAAGTGCTAGAACCGGAAATGCGGGAAGGCGACCGCATACGGGACACGTATGCGTTCTCGTGGAGAGCGGACAGGAAGGCAGATAGACAGAGAGAAAGGGAGAGATAGAGAGAGAGAGAGAGAGGGGGGTAAGACGGGAGGGGGAGAGAGATGGGAGAAACGTCGGGAAAGCTGGTAGAAAAAGACGACGCAGGTGATCAAACCGGTCGCTCGGTACGCCAAAGCCGCGGCGGAGATTACGTGCTCTGAAAAGACGCGAGCTGGTGTGCGCCTCGAGAATCCATACCTTCCATTTCCAATTAAGATAACTATCTCGCACGCACGCTATCGCCATCGCATGGTTCGAGAGACGTTTTTCAATATTTTTGGCTCGCTCGAGCGCGGCTTTCGTGCCGGTGGAGCGGCTTGTCGGGGGCTCGTGCGCTCGTGGAATCGTCGCTAAGATGCTTACGGGAAAAAAGAGCACGACTTAACTAAACACAGCGCGCAAATTCTCTCAGCGTTCAACTTTGTTCAACTCTGAACGGGGTCCAACCGCTGCTGAGAAAATTGCGAGTCGCAAAAGGCAACGTGTTACCTTTGCGAGAGAAATAAAGTACAGTTTGATATGCTCCAGATTTCAATTTTATTTCGGTTCAGATTTATGTAGTGCGGGCGTGAAATCTTTGTTGTATCTTTGTTCGAACGTCGACAGCTTACGACGCTATGCGGCGATGCGGTACCTAAAAACTTTACCGACACAATACTGACTTTTCTCCGTAAAGTTAATGCCGTATTGATTGCTCAGAATTACTAATGCTTTTACAAACTTTCCATATATTTTTAAGCTTCTAAATCTTTAAATTTGTAAAGATACTAATGTTTTTCTTGAAATTTTCTTGAACGGACCGAACACACGTTCGATATATACAAGTTACAAAACTTTTATATCAGATAAATATTTACGTTATATATAAATAGCAGCTTGAAATGACAATTTTTGAAATTTTCTATCGTTTTCGTTACATTAAGCAATGCTCCAATCAACTTTTGCATATATTTTCATCGCATAGAAGCATTTATAATTTTGTGCAACCAACACAATATGAACTTTGCAGAAAAAAAGGATCAGTATTTTGTCGAGAAAGTTTCCAAGTATGGCATCCCCTTAAGGAAATGCCAAGATGAATGATGAACTCCAAAAATGTCGATAATATAGAGACGATCTCTCTCTTGTACATACAAACCTTATATAAGTGCATTCTGCTTAAATATTTTTTTTGTTTTATCATACTCAGAGGAAATCATAACCATGCATATAGAAATCTTTTTTTTTTGCAAACTTTTCGTATATTTTTAAATTCCTGTAAATCCAGTTGTAAAGGTATATAGCAATAGGTTCTGTGAAATAAGGGACTGTAAAAGTCGCCATATTTTTACTCAAAAGAGTAACTTGTAAAACATGTTTTGCTACTTTATTTAAGATTGAGGTTAAAATGTCTAAAAACGAGGATTTGTGTAAATCTTTGAAATATATTGGGAAGCTCACACCATGCACTTTAATTCTCACTGATATGCATCTGAACTCTCCCACACATACATTTCACTGCTCTTATTGATGTATCCTTTGCAGTTTAAGCCTCCTATTTTCTTTATTCCAATCAATCATCTTTTTAATGAACAATTGAGTCGTTTATTTACTTTCAATTATCACCAAAGCTCAAGTATTATGTCGACTTGAAGATAAGTACGTTTGTGCCTTTAAAGCTTGATCTACAATGTGTTCTTTGCTTTCTGCTTCTTTCTCTTTATCTCTTTCTGACTCAAACCTTAAGCTTTAAGCCAGAAAAAGACAGAAGACAAGAAACAGAACGCAAAGAGCATATTGTAGATCAGGCTTTATAGGTCCTAGCAAGTTGTGTATTTGTGTATATGTGAGTGTGTTGGGGGAGGGGGAGGAAATATGTATGTGTTCGTGGATAATAAAAATCGGTGTTTCAAATGGGTATCATTTTTGACATTATGATTTTTGATATCTTAACAATGATATATGTATGAATGTATTTATATACGATAAGTGTACATGAGTAATTGTGCATGCATTTGTGTTATATATATGACATTTCTATACAATTTCATGGTGTAAAATTCATTCAATAGAAATACTTGTTTTAAAACATTTCATCTTTTATTAAACCGTTCAAATACAGCTATTCTGACAAACGTTTTAAAAAAATTCATTATTGCCTCTAAAACATTTCTCAGTTTTCTGGTTAAACAAACATTGTTTCTTTCTTGTTTCAACTTCAAATAAGGTAGCAAAACATGTTCTACAGGTTCCTCTTTTGGGAAAAAATGGCGACTTTCACAGTCCCTCTTTTCCTGAGCGAGCCAAACGAAAGTTCGATATGTACAAGTTGCGAAACTTAGCGTACATTTGTATCAGACAAATATACGCTAATTGACGGCTCATGATGTCAATTTTGAAAACGTCTATTGTTCTTGTTACATATTGAGCAATAGTCCAATCAATTGTTTGCACATGCTTTGCGAAAGCATTTGTGAATCTGCGCAACCAATACGCGGCGTAAACATTGCGAAAGAAAATCAGTATTTCGTCGGTAAAGTTTCCAAGCATGGCTTTTCCCCTTAATTGAAATATTATACGATCGCGTCGATTACCGGTGAATTCTCAGTTCGCGCTTTATCTTGAGTGTCTGAAACGCGTCGATTCCGCCATCGGCGAATTTAAATGGAAGCGATGAAGAACTCGAGTGCAAACAGACGCTCGCTCTCCGTTAATAGTTGACCATTTCGGTGGCACAATCGGCGGCGGAGGATTCGCTCGGCGGATAGTCACGCTCGAATTAACGAGCTTTGCGCGAAGCAGCTCCGCAGTGAACGAAACGCCGAGAGCGGAAGGGCGAGCGGGGCGGAGGGTGCAAAACCGAAAAGAGAAACAAAGGACCGATAAAAACAAATTGGTCCTCCTCTCTGTGCCCCTTTGTCCATCGTTCGGGCCGTCGTCCAGTTCGATCGGTTCGACAAATTTTGCGGTCCTTCTGCACACGCACAGACACTTACAAACACACACTCACGCATCTACGGTTACATCATGTATGTGTATACACGCGCTGCGCGATATATGAGGACGTATAATTTTGTTAACATTTATCAGCGCACACATGTCGCGCGTAGCATTGGGCTGTTTTTTTTCTTTGGCTGAAAAGAGGCGTGCACTTGATTGCGAATGTTGAGTGTGCGTGTGAGCGTTAGTCATGACTGTTGTCAAATAATCGGATATGAATTGTATCGTAAAGTACGGGAATATATACACAGAGAGAATGTTATAGTTTTCTTCTTTTCTTTCATATAAATTCTTTTCAACTTTACTGTTTCTGATAGTGCAGGAAGAGACTGTTAGTAAGGTCAATCTTGCTAAAAAAACATAGTGATTTTTCACTTGAAATATAGCAAATTATTTAAAAAAAGATTCTGGTATAAATAGCCGAGAAAATAGGAGGTTTTTATACATTTTTCTCAAAGAAATAAATAAAAATATTATCATAGAGTTTACTCTTTGTTATTGCTTTAGGTACAAAAGAATTATTTTTATTTGGAAAATAATTTTGTTTTAATTTTGTTATCTAGATTCTTTTATGCTGAGCGTGGGTGTCATTGAGCGTTTCTAACTGCCGGACGACATATTCAGCTCGCGTAATAATGGAACAAAAATATATAACTGTATTAAATTTGCTGGAGAATGAACCTTTGTTATGTGCAGAAAATCGAAATCCAACAAAATGGCGGCATTTCGAAACACTTTCTTTCTTCCTCTTTCTTTTTGATTTAGTGTCTTGAGAAATATATATGTATTAATTTTGGAAACTTTCCAAAAGATTCATCCTCCAGCAAATCTGTTGTTAATTCTTTCAAAGAAAAATTTTACTACAAAGTTTTATTATAAAACTCTCTCTGTGGATACATTTTGCGGACAATGTAATCACCAAAAGCATGTAAGAGAACAACACGCTTGTGGTTTGAAAACTACATGACAATATAGTGACTACGATAGCGATTATTATCGCTTCATAACGTTTCGCGTTTACATGCCGTGCGTAGAATAGCGTCCAGCTTGGCAATATTAGCGGGACTATGAATTGGGTAATGTTATTGTTGACTGGTGATCCTTCTCACCGCTTCATTCGCATCACTGAATCATAACGTTCCATTAACAAATCGCGCCGGAACGCGGACGCTCTCGAACGGCTTAATCGGTTCATCGTGCGCACACTTATCGCTTAAACATAACGTGTGTAGGTCAAATTTGAAACTCAGATAGATGGATACACGCAAGTTTCATTAATTATGGGTTTAACTCTCCGCACGTATATGTATAAAATCGACCCGCGATTTTCCGTCCAAACGAAATCTCCATATCCTCTCCGAATGCATTTGCATGCCCCTTTCGGCCGGCCGACGCGCGGATATGCCGCGCTTTGCATTTTTGCATCCCCCATGCCGTGAATTTTGCATCCTGCGCTTTGTCCACTGTATAAAAGAATATTAAAGATATTCGCGATAAACAAAAAGGGGGATTTAGGTATCCCAGCGCGCGAGACAGCCGCGCAGTTAGAACGGCGTTGTCAGTTGGTTAGCCGTCCGCTGTAAATTACGTGTTGAAATATGGCGAAGTTTATTCATTAGCACTCGCGCGTGCACGCCGGCATGACGTGCGTTCGCGATCTCGCATGCATCCGTGGTGCCGCCGTGTCCATTTGTTAAACAAATCTTTATTTTTACGACACGCGCTCTCTTGCACAATCCGCGACATTTCGCGCACGATATTTCGCGTCCGATAAGCTTGACCATTTGTGTTTATTTAAAAAACGCATCTCCTTGCTGCGCAAACATTTTTAACGCTCGTGAGATATCGAAGAAATGGATTACTCGGCAGTTTACGCGAAAATTGACAACATTGTAAAGCGTATCTCATTTTTTTCGTGAAAACGACGCACGATGTCGCCGTTCTATGTACATGCCGCCATGACAGCTAACTTGGGTGGAAACGAGCGACTTCTATTACGTCTCCATTACGTCTCTATTACGTCTCCATTGTGTATGGCATATATTTGCTTATAACAGTATTATTTACCGTTTAAAGTTTTCCAACTTTATGGAGAACATTTGAGACTATCATATTTTTGTCAATAACATTGCTAGTAGTTGTTCGATCGTGATAAAATAGTTTTTCTAACTTTGTTGGTGACATTTGTATTTTTGTTGAAAGCATATTTTGCTAGAAATATTCAGTACGTCGTTTTCTAGAGGACACAGTTTTGCTGGAAGCATTTTTGTTATTAGTTTCCTGCTATTAACATTGTAACTACCGCTTTTTCGGTGTAAACCGGTTTTTGTACGTATGCGAAAGCTCGAGCTGTGCAATTTGAGCGCGCAGCTTTGTAATTTCTTATTTGCCAATCCATCCCCCTTGTTAACTCAAGGAAAAGTGGCTTACACCATTTTCCAGAGGGCTCCTGCCACAAAACCTCGACTCGTTCGCGGACCCCTCGGGAATGAAACGCAACGCGACTGTAGACGTGTTTACTTTGACCTTAAATATTTGTTACCTACATGAGAGTGAATCGTGTGTGTGTGTGTGTGTGTGTGTATGTATGTGCATGGGATCGTGAGAAAGCGAATTTACGGTGAATACGTCAAGCAATGTCGGTTGCAACTTTTGTGGAAAACGAAACTCGCGATACGAGCGTTTCGAGAGAAGCGGCCCTTGGAACAATACTCAGAGAAAAACCATGTTCACGCGACTCTCACCAGTGAGGCACGTGTGCGATCGCGAAACGCGGATACGAAGTGAAAATTGCGAGAGGAGAGAGAAAGAGAGAGAGGGAGGGAGAGAGAGAGAGAGGGGGGGGGAGAGAAGGAGAGATGGAGATTTAACACGAGAGGGAAACGCGTGCGGCAGAATTCTCGTGGTTTATCAGGCAGTCGGCTGTTTGTTTACACGACGACACGCCGGAGTTATTCTTAGCGCTTAGAGTGCAGGACGCCGTCTAAGTTTAGAACCGGCGCCTTTAAGTCACGCTTCCAAATATCATCGCCGCGAAATCCGGCCAGCCGGCCGGGCAGAGAGTGAAATCCAGGTGAAATGCAATCGCGAGCGCCTAGCGCGCGCACGATTTACTTATCGTCGCTTCGCCAAGAGTCACGCGCGAGCCGCGCGAAACCGCAAGTTATGTGTACAAGCGCGATAACATAATCGTCTATTTGGCGTTTCTGTGTTTCGCGCAAGCTCAAGGACGTAGTTTCATGTTACGAATCCGAATTGCAAGTACAACGATAGCCAGGGAACATCGTTGCGAACTCTCTCTCTCTCCCTCTCTTCCTCTCTTCCTCTTTTCCTCTCTCTCTTTCTCTCTCTCTCTCTCTCTCTCTCTCTCTATATTCTTTTTCTTCCTCTCTCTCTTTCTCTTTGTTTTGCCATTAATTCTTGGGACCATATATATTTTTCGATGAAGTTTCTTCAAATTTGGCACGGGGATTTTTGGCGTCGCTGATTACGGACTTGAAATAAAATTGAGATCAAAGTTAAAATTCTAAATGGCAGTGATACGGCAATCATAAATTTTCAAAATTAGCAATCTCGCTTTTGATATTACCGGCAAATAACGACAAGATTTTCTCGTTATGAAAAAGAGATATTTGACAATGCCAAAAGGTTTTGAGAAAAGAAAGAGAAGAAAGCATATTTATTATCAATTTATTATATATTTATTTTAATAGTTTATTGTAAAAAATAGAGCTTACAGAAAATTTTGAAAAATGTATGAAGCACTGTCGATTGTCCTTAATAAGCTGTTAATGTTTCGATGTGTCAATTCCTAATGATTAGCTCTAAAATTATTTTTTTCTGGAAAAAGTACCTTTTTTTACTTTTATTTACTTGTAATAATTTAACAATTAAACATTAAAATTATTTTCTATTTATTTTTAGTTTCTTACGTTCTTTACGTGAGAGAGAGAGAGAGAGAGAGAGAGAGAGAGAGACATAGATTGTGTGTGTATGTGTGTTTGTAGTAATAATGTAATCACGTTGTGTGTACCATTCCATCCATTCCATACATTGTTGTGTAATCCATTATTGTCTGCCGATATAAGTTAATTGATATCACTAAAAATAAAGGGAAGATAGATGGAACGCTAGGGTGGCACTATATTGCAAAGGATTAATCAAATATCCGCCGTTGCCGTGGAACGGCGGACTTTCGCGCCGTGTCGAATCGTGTCTTAAATTTTGATCCCACAGAGGACACGCACCTGTGCGTCGGCTCTCCGCCGAGCCGGTCTCCTCGCGACGTTGAAAACCGGCTCTTAATGCGGCTGCTCGGGTCAGAATCCGACGTTAATTTTAGTTTCGTATACGACGACGATCCGTCTTGGACGAGGTCGTAATCCTGACAGTGGACTTCTCAAAGGAAAAGCTCGGCTGCGACGAGCTCGGAAGATGCGGAATGAAGTTGCCACGCACCTACTTATTTGCAAGCTTCCATTTGCCGGGGTCTGGGTTTGTCGTAAAACAACCGACCCCGGTCGGAGAGTAATTAAAAATGTCTGCCCGACGTGTCTCGCTACAGCCTCCGCTACAACCTCTGATTTCTCTCTTTCCGCCCTTACTTTTCTCTCTTTCTCTCTCTCTTTCTTTCTCTTTCTCTTTCTCTTGTTTGCCAATATTCATTAACACCAGACCATTAAGCTTGAGGGATTGAGTCGATCGTCATGTTTAACTATTAATAGTCTGCTATATTGCGCGGCTCAATAATGTCGTCTCGCGGCAGAGAAATAATCGAGTTGCTGATTTCGAAACACACGAACCGTGTACAATCATTCTCGCAAGTGAGTCATCGATAAGCTGTGTTTTGTGATTAATTAGTGACCCATCTGATTTAGTACCGATGACTCAGTAACTACACAATCATTTTTCTGCGAGTAATTGATAAAATGATTGGAATGCTTAATAGTGAACTGCGGGGTATTACGCTTAAATATTTGCAAATCAGCAGAACGACAGATCTTTGGGGAGAAAGGGTTTGGGGATAAATTCATATAATATCACGTTGCAGAAGAAAATTTTCCCAGGACAACGCTAAACCAAACGGCGTTCTTTAACGACGACTAGCATTCCCGATAGCCTGATATACGCAAAGTTTGCGGCAATTTTAAGTATATTAAATCACGAAATATTTAGTTACGTTGAGTTCCCTATAACTGATCAAATTGTACTCATATTTATCATATAGAATGACGAAATAAAAATACGAAAGACACACGAAACACAAAGTAATCAAAAATTTTCCTCGCACAATATGTCACGTTAAATATAATATGAATCACACACAGAGTGTATAACTTTTAATACATTTTTATTGCTGTATCAATACAAAGAGTACAAACAAAGAGTTTATTACATTATTCTATTATGTAAATTTAATAATTAATTCAATACACAACAGTCTATTTACTTCGTAAATATAATAAAAAGGATTGTAAATTTTTAATTATCAATTGTCACGTCGTGATAATCGTGAAAATCTATCTGGCATAATATTGGATTGTGTCACAAATAATTTCGGATTTTTTAGGTGAAACGAAACGGTTATATTTTTATGCCGTTATAACTTTATGAAATAAATCGGACCCGTTATGTTGAATTGTAACTTTCTGGTCTCAAATTCGTAATGAACGAAATTCCCCATCTGTCCAATTTGAAGAAATTTCACCGAAAAATAAGATGTATTGCTCAAAAAGTGAAGAAAGAGCTTTGGCAGCGCAGAACTTTTGCGCAATACAGACAGCAACTTGGTCTTCTTTTAAGTATAACGATTTGCATCGATCTGTGAGATCTCTCGGCGATCGATGTTGAAAATATAGCTTCATCGTCGGATCGGGGAAGAGGTACAGGTCGCGGCTTCGATCGCATTTTCGGGCTTCAACACAGTGGACTTTACGGGAGGCGATAAGTCGCACCTCGTCGAGCCAGCATCAACCGCGCCGTCAACAACTGGCAGACTGGCGCATTAATGGCTTTCAGCTCTGTAAATACATTAAGGCTGCGTGGCGTCGTGCCGTTAATCGTCGTTACAACGCGCGGCGGGCGCATTCCGCGCGGCTTAGACGCGGCGCGTATTAATCATCGGCGCGCTCACGCGTGGAACGATTAATTTCGGCGCGCGTGTGCAATTCGCGCTCGCGTCATCCACGAGAAAAGAATCGATATACTTAGAGCGGGCAAATTGAATCGCGGCATACAAAGCGCACAAAGCGGCCCGCGCGCTTTGCCGCTCGCGCTGGTAACGAAGGTCGTGCGCGCGAGTCTATATCGGCGACAACCTGCCGGCGAGGTCGCGCAAGTTGTATCTCTCGTACTGCATTAATCAAATACTTGGATTACGCGATACTCTCAACTCAGGACGCAGCGGAATATAATTTACAGATGTTTTCCTCAAGACAAACGCGCCGGCTGACGTAACTTTGTGTAGCGCGCATATATTTCTTTTTATCCGAGATATGCGCTCACGATTGCGCGACACCAACGACGGTCTCCCTTCCTCGAGGTTTTATAAAAAGCGCAACCGAATCGAACGTGCACTCTCACCGCCGAGCGAAGATCGTAGATTTTTGTAATTTCCGTTAGGCGAACAAGCTTAACAAGCTCACGTCACAGTCTGATGGGCGCGTCGGAAAGGGCATTAGGAACGTGGAATTTCGTGAGAACATCTGGAAGCTATGCAGCCGTCGGGATATACCTTTTTTCAGATGATTACGACCGAAAAGCCTTCCAAAAGTGCGTCACGACGTATACTCTTGATAGCCTCTGTACATGTGGTATAAAGAAACGGATGTTGAACTAATCCGGAAAACGTGAGAGAGGCAAGCACACATGCAAAGGAATACGCTGGGAGAAAAAATATCCAAAATATGAGAAATATTTATTCGATACGTGCTAATAACATATTTACTTGTGCCAATAAATATACTTTTGTATTGAGAAAAGATACTTCTTTCAAGTAAGAAAATATATATTTTTCTAGAACACCGTTGTCTTGCATGAAAACGATTACCTGTTTTATTTAAATCCAAGAATTTGGATTTAATCGAATACGTTATTAGTATCCATCCAATCAACATTTCTTATTTTTCAAATATTTTTTCTCTCAGTATACGTACGCAGGTTTAATAAACAAACTGACACACTGAAATTCCGAGCGTGGTCTTGCAGTTATAATGAGGATTATTTAGATATGAGAAATTAGCTAAGATGGATAAGGTAAAAGTACTAATATGCGAACATGCACCTAATTCTAGATATTTTTATTGTTTTGGTCTTAAAATATAAATATTTAAACTTTCAACATAAAAAAATATTAAGTATATATATATATATATATATATATATATATATATATACATTTTATGTTAAAAGTTTAAATATTATATATATAATATTAAGTACAAAATAAGGAAGTACATAAGTACGTACCTGGGAATTGGTACTTTTAACTTATGACTAGCAAACATTGCATATCGCATATATTTAGAATTTAATCCGTACAAATGACAGAATTTATACAGAGATTTTTATATGAACTATTTATGGAATTTAGCAAGAAAGCCTCTCTCTGTGGCGCGCATCCATATTAAAGCCAGTCATGCTTCTTATAAAAGTGACTGTGGCGGACAGAAAAGACTAACGACGAGAGACAAACAAATGTATAATCCTCGTCCATACACTTGAATGTGCTGGCAAGTATTGCTAGAACGCTGCCGCTGTGAATTTCTACGCATCACAGACAATTTTCTAGCAGATACAAAAAGCAACAGCGATACATTTCAACTGTGACAGTTTAGAATTCTATCTGGACTAGCAAAACGTTTTCTTGAGTATAATTATTCGTAATAACCCCAACTTTCCACGTAATAATCAAAATAATGCCGTTGTTGGGTACGCTCGTCTTTTAGATCTCGAAATCTTCTTAAAGATTTCTCAGAGAGCCTCACAATCAGGCTAATCACAAAATTAGGCACTGATTGACTGAGAGTTCCGGCACTCTGCCCAAACCCAGCCTGAGCAATAATTTGGTCAGCTTAGCCTTGAGAAGGCGATCGATCTCCGTAACGTTCCACTAAAAACTTCATCTCCGCACTTACAAACAGAGCAATTGCTCTCAATTGCCTGCAATCGAGAGATGTACGTTTTCATTTTTACTCTCGTCTTGAAAAGTACAGAAAAGGAGAAGATATCTCTATAATAATAGTACTTAAACGTCGATCGCGATATGGCGACCTTATGCGCCACACACATTCGGTCTGAAGAGGCGAGATAGTTCTTTGCCGTACCTTCAATTATCGCTTTATCGCAAACGGAAATCTTCCAATCTGTCTGGTATGTAACGGAGAACATTCAAATTCCATAGAACTATTTCATTATATTAATTTATTCCATTTAGTTTATATCATCGAATCTCACAAGTGCGCTCCCGGTGAGAAATACTGTTCCTTAAGGAAAACTAATTTCGTCTTTGTAAGTTTTTCAGTATCGCCGTTCAACATAAAAAAATTATACGCATCGGTACCCGACGATCATAGATAATTACGTCCCGTGCTTCCAACGCATGAGTACCGTTGGTAAACTCTCGAGAACAGAGCTCGTGTCGCAACGGAAGATCATTGATGTTAATGAGCTAGATTGGAAAGCTGTGCCGCATTTGAAAGTTATCGAGCTACGAGCGCGATCGGTGTTTCTTCCTCCCTCTTCCCCTCTCTCACTCTCTCTTTTCCTCTCCCTCTCTCTCTCTCTCTCTCTCTCTCTCTCTCTCTCTCTCTCTCTCTCTCTCTCTCTCT
>NW_022639583.1:824799-868129 GCF_010583005.1 Odontomachus brunneus | reverse complement strand
CTCTCTCTCTCTCTCTCTCTCTCTCTCTCTCTCTCTCTCTCTCTCTCTCTCTCTCTCTTTCTCTCTTTCTTTGTATTTGCGTGTGTGTGTGTGTTCCATGCAGTGGTGATATCATGGGACATTTAACTAGAAGACGATGCTGATCATACGTACGCGTCTGCCAATCGTGCGCAATGCGCGTACGCGGCCGGGCGCGCTTAATTTCATGAATGAAATCTAAATAAATCAGCGTGCTGTGTTATTACGAGGCGTAGCGCAGCCGATAAATCTCGTTGATAAACAATGCGGCAGAGAGAAACGAGGCGAGACTGGTGTCTCTTTCGAAAACGACGACGACGACGACGGCAATGCGACGGCGTACGATTGCCGCGCGTTCTCAAGGTTATGCGTGCCGTTTCTTCGCCCTGTCCGTCCGTCGCTGCGGCGTTTGTTGTCGCCGCAGGAAAATAAGTTTATCAGCGAGCACGCGACGCTAATCTGCCCCTCTCTCTTCCCGTTGGGACTTTCATGAAATACACGAGAATGCTTGTTTTTGCGATGATATTATGGCCTCTGGGTCCTCGTCGCGAACTTCCGATCGATGACATCTGAAGCGAGAAAATGACGCCCAAAATTTCTGCAAAGTTAGGTAAACGTCCCAGTAATTGAACAATGTTTCAACGATCGAAATAATTAATGTTTGTATTTAATATTTCTAAAAAAGGAAGAGCTTCGTGAAGTATTGTTAAAAAATATTTCTTTATACTAATTTGTAATGTTATTTAATAAGTATTCAGTCATTGAGATACAATATAGTACAGTCATATTAGGACACACTGAGAGAAATTCCGATAAAAAATTAACAAACGAATATTTCCGATCAAAATACAGAATTTTTCCGATCAAGAAACGTCTAATGAGAAATATCGGTTCATAATTTTTTGATTGATTTATCTAATAAAATGCTATTATGATCGAAATTATTCGGTTAAATTTAATTAAATATCCTGATCGGATATAAAAATTGATCGGAATTTGATCGAAAATATCTGTTTGTTAATTTTTTATCGGATAATTTCTCTCAATGCATGATTTTCTTTAGTTCAATTGTTGACATAATCGGCATTAAAATTATAATTATTATTGTTTAATATTATTAAAATTATAATTGATATTCATTGGTTATTTTATTTTCTATTGTATTTTGCTCGTTGATAAACCAAAGTTTCATACAAACGTTAGTTTCGTTAATAATTCCATGGATTATTTATCAATAAAAATGTAAAACTGATCATATTTTGTTATTTGTTCAGTCCTTGGGATATTTATCTTGTATCGAAATCAAAAGATATCCAAAACATGATACACTCGATTAAGCATAGCTTTAAAATCCGAATATTTTCCCTTTACTCCGACAATCAATAAATAACTATAAGAATAAAATATGATATGCAACTTTCTTTTTTCAACTATCCTTTCTCGTGATCTTATCACATTAATCTGACGGTGATTTATTGATGGTTAGAGCAAAAGGAAAGTGTTTTCGGAGTACCTTAGAAGTGTGCACAATCGATTGCAAGTGTCCCTTTTGGATATATCTTCTTGTTACGACGTACGTTGCAGGGATTTTGGGTATGCGTTTCATCGCTTCTGATATCATTAATCAAGATAACGCCAAGACGGCACGCATGAAAGAGTTTTGTTAATTTAACAAGATACCAGTATTCGTAAATGGTTTGCTGATATGGGACAGAAAATGTCCCAATAGTGGAGACAAATTATTTCTCTTTCAACTTTTAATTTGTTATTCCAAACAACATTTCTGTAGTGGAGACATAACGAACCTAACACTAATTTAAATAGACGAGAACAAATGTGATTGGTATTTCAGGCAATGTATGTTTCTTAAAATGACAAATGATGAGAAATGATAGGGAAACAAATCAATTAATCAAAATTGTTTCCCTAACGATCATGAAACCAAGGGATTTTTCTCAGTGCGACGAATATCTAGGAGTATCTCTTAATGATCCGGTGGCGTTCACTCTGGTTCGTGTCGAACACGTAGGATAAGCCGCGCCGTCACGAAGCCGCGTATATGTTAATTTTATTGTAAATATCCGTTAAGCAGCCTGCACAATCCCTGGGCCCTAGCTCCGAAAGGGAGGCTAACTTTCTGTCGTCCGACGCGTCCACAGAATAAATTAAGCACCGTCGATTCTATTAATATTTCATCAGCGCCGACCGGATTAGGCGAAACTTCGATGAATAATCGATTCTGTCCGTTCCTCGCACGGCGAATTTCATCGTCTGTCCGATGACTGGAAGACAGCGCTTTAAGTATTCCCAGGTGCGGCCTGATGTTAACCGCCCGACGTAATTACCGTGTTTCTCACATATCGCCGCGCGTGAGTTCTTCACGTATTAATAATTATTTACCAGCGCCACGTGGCGGACGTGCGCTACACACCGAGAAGAATTCCCCGACATTTTCTATTCTGAATTCATCAAACTATCGTACACCCCTCGGCGTAATGAGCCGTGAGACAGACAGGTCAGATCTCTGCCTCTCCAACTCATTTTGCCGTATCCAGCTATAATACGTATCTTTTCTCCGTGATTTTCTTCCGCTTTCCTCTCCACACATCACTTTACGCTCCGTGAAACATTCGCTGGGAATTAACATTGCACAAAGTTCATCGTAAAAATTTGGTAGTTAAAGAGGTTGCGTATTCCGCGAATTTTGTACTGAGAGAAAAATGCGGTTGAGTTAATGAAACACTTTATTTGAACCAACAAAACTCGCTCAAGCAAACGTTTAACTGAAATAATATGAATCATACAGCTGCTGTGATGAGAGCTATCTGTCGATTCAACGATTTTATTAGTAGCTATATCAACACGATGTGCTTTTGCGCTAATACGTAATTTGTTAGATACGATAGATACGATATTTGTTCGATAAATACTCGCTTGACGGCGAGTGACCTCCGATTTTCTCGACTCAACTGCTTCTTTCTGTGGTTTACTGCCTTTCATGTTCATTACGGCGGGTTGAGTGTTTGCTGAAACAGCGACCAAATTTGTTGTTCTAAGCGTCACTTTTATAGTGAAGATATAACAAACCTAAGATATAACATCTAAGATATAACATAACCTAAGATATAATATAATCTAAGATAGATATAATATAATCTAAGATATAACATAACCTAAGTAGACGAGAACAAATATAATTGATATATTAGGCAATATATGTTTCTTAAAATAATAAATGGTGAGAAATAATTTGCAACGGTGTTTCCCGAACGGTTATCAAACCAAGGAATTCCTAACAATTTGATAATTCTAGGGATTTTTCTTGAATATTATAACGGGCGAGATTGTTATAATGTTTTCACGCGTTACAAAAATTTTTTTTAAACTACACTGAGAGAAATTATCCGATAAGAAATTAACAAACGGATATTTTCGGTCAAATTCCGATCAATTTTTATATCCGATTAAATTTAATCGAATACTTCCGGTCATAATGGCATTTCATCAGAAAAGCCGATGAAAAAATTATGAACTGATATTTTTCATCGGATGTTTCCTGATCAAATACAAAAATTGATCGGTATTTTGATCGGAAATATCCGTTTGTTAATTTCTTATCGAATAATTTCTCTCAGTGTGCAATAAACAATTCGATAGATTCAGCTTGATTCCGCCGATTTGGTCCTGCTAGCTCACGAGAGGCGTTATAATAACCGTGGATTTGTTCGAGCGAGCTCATCTATTGAATTATGCGTTAATTTTTGTTTTGGACGTTCGCGCTGCTCCCACTACGCTATCCGTAATTGCTCCAGTCGAGTCTGAGTGGGAATCCCGCGTGGTACAGCCGACGTGAGACTTTCCTCGTCATCGGAAGCTCCGGTCTGTCAGGGGAAACTGCATACGTGGTCGCCGCATACGTGGTGGCGCCGGCGACGCGGACGGATGGAGTGGCTGGCGGAATCGAGACACGAGAAGTTGGAAAACAGATATTGATCGCTCGCCGGCGTACGCGACTTTCTCTTTCTCTCTGCTCTACTCCCGCGTGTTCCCCGTCCTTCATCTCGCGTACTCTCTCATCTCCTCTCCCGCGCGCACGAGTACTACGTGAAACGCTTGCACGTGAGCGCTTGCGGATACCGTAATGACTGGCGGCCGCCGGTGTATCGCGTAACGTCAATGATATCGTTACTCGAGCATTGACCGTTCTAGTCCGCTTACGTCTGAATTAACATTCGACGTGTGTTCGATCGGTCCTTGGACATCGCCTCTCGGACGTGTCTCCACACATTCGCACGTCTAATGAGCTGAGCCCCCGCGTCGTGAATTGACTTTCGAAGCGCGACGCGCGATTCGCCGGGCTCTCTTTCTCGACACAACTGACACAGAGTGACGGTTCTTCGTAACTTCCGAGGTGCTTGAAATTGCGTCGGAGTGATTGGGATCGTCGGCAGCTCTTGGGCACTAAATAGTTGAAATTCCCCTCGCTTCGAACGAGACTGTAGAATTTTCATCGCGCGGACACGACGCACCATATTGTTTATTTAACAAAATAACTCGATTCTCCCGAGTCGTTTTCTAGAGCGAATTCTCGCACAATCTTTTATTTTATTTATTACAATCCATTTTATTATAATCCAATTGACGTGCGTTTTTATCAGATTTATCGCGTTTGTTTGCATTTTGTGTTATTAAGTTTGTTATTAAAATTTTGCACGTTTCGAAATGCGCGAAATATTACGAATATTCTTTCCGTGCGACAACTCGGACAGCCATCGACGCTTAATTAGGATAGTAAACTGCGTTCTGTCACGGTACTCATCGTACATCGCGCGCCATTTGGAGAAGACACGGCTACACGAGTCGTGTGTATGTCGCGTACAGTCGGATTAATATCTCTACGTTACTATCGAGCGCGTGATACCGAAATGGTCGCCGTGTCTCCGAAAATAGTCTGCGCTCGTGGTTCGCGAACGTACGCGTGTACAACATGCAACCCCGACCGTAACCCGATTTTAGAGAGACAATGAAAGAGAACGTGGACTCGAATTCCGTTTCTTCCTCTATTGCGCCATTATCCCGAACGAGGAGCGATCGTCATTGTTCCCCGACCTGGATTAAGCAATTTGTTCATTTAAGGCAAAAAAAGAATATGTAAAATTGTACAAAAATTTTACGTAATATTTGCTGCGATGAGATACGTCCGTAGTTCAAGTTTCATAAGATTCGTCTGCACTGTTTGTGAGAACATTAAGAAAAAGTACTGTCCAGACATATATCTAATCCTGAACACGATCCTGGACATTCTTTTTGTTTCGGTTTTTAAGATAAAAATATCAATGCCCGGACATATATCTAATCCTGGACTTTCTCATTGTTTTGATTTTTAAATATAAATATTTAAACTTAAATACATATACAAATATTGAGTATATACATATATTTTATGTTAAAAGTTTAAATATTCGTATTTAAGACCAAAACAATAAAAACATTCAGGATTAAGTATATGTCCGGGAATTGATACTTTTATCTTTTAAATATAAATATTTAAACTTTCAATATAAAATATACAAGTGTTGAGTATATATATACACTCCATGTTCAAAGTTTATTAAATATTCGTATTTAAAGACCAAAACAGTGAGAATTCAGGATTAGGTACGTGTTCGGAAATTGGTACTTTTATCTTAATTCTGAATATCGCCATTTTGTACACATATATAATCTTATGGTAAGAGCGATATACAGATGTCCGACGAACGCACGTGTGCAGATAGATTAGGTCAAACTGAACAAGAAATTCTTCCACAATTTTTCAAACAACCATGTAAGATCTCGAGACAATAATGAAAACAGACTCACAGACGAGCCAGAACGCGCGATGTTGTGAGGCGAGCTCAGTGAGCGCGAGATCTCATCGGAAATGACTGAAACGCGACTGTTTCTTAGAGAGAATCCGCACCTTGGCAGAAAAGCAGAAAACAGAAGGGTAGAAGCCAATCAGAACTCGTGCTTGTAAGAAAACAGAAACTGTCGGCTGCGATCTAACCACCAGCGCGAGTTTTGACTGGCTTCTTCTTTTCCGCTTTCTGCTTTTCTACTAAGGTGAGAATTCTCCCTTAGCGACACGCGCACGATACGTTCGCGATACGTCGGGAAATAATTGACTATGTACCAGTCCATCGTATCGTTACTTCGCCTTCAGCTGTCAACCGATAGTTGACTGTCGTTAACAATGAACATTACTGACATGACCAGAGCAATTTCGACTCGCATCTATCCTTCAGTTTTTCTTATGAGGAAAAACGTAGTAATATTCATGTTTCTGTATGGGCTCTAGTTTACCCACCAGAGGGTGCCGAAGTTAGAAAAAACGTTTCTTAGAATCTATATTGAACAATAGCTCAAACGAGAGATCTTGTTGAGTAGATTCACCTTCTCGTGGTGCATTCTGGGTAATGCAGAATGACCTATCAATACATATTTACATATATACACATAAACAATCGATCAATGGTCTTCTCTCTATATCTCATGAAATATAAACTACAGAGGTTTAAAAATATATATAATCTGAATCTATTCGACGAGCTCTTTCGATTAAACTATTGCTCATTGTAGGTTATAAGAGAACATTTTGGCATCCTCTAACAGACAAACTGAAATCTATATAGAAAAGTAAATATTATCACGTCTTTTTATGATAAAATTAAAGGGATTAAGATAGGTGCGAATCAAAGTCGCTCTGATCATATCAGTAGTGCTCGTAAGTGTAAGAAATAATCGCGCCTCAGCCATTTTCGATGAGACAGAGCTACACGGCATTGCACTAATAAACCTTTTCTCATCAATATCTCGAAATTTTACGCGGTTGTTTGAAAAATAGAGAATTTTTCTATTTACAATCAGAGTTAAAGACCTGCATACGTACTTTGACGTGTCTCGCGTCAGATACCACCCTAGATGATGACTATTATTTCAGCGTAAAACTTTGTAAAAGGTATTGCCATTCAAATAAGAAACGTACAGTTGTAAATGCTGCATATTAAAAAACGTCGTATAGAAAAAAGAATAGTGTTCATTATATCGTTTTTGTACAATGGTCGACTGTAGGCTAAACAACTGCTGCTTTATGCTTGGTGGTATTGTACTGAGTAAAACGTGGCAAGGTAGTATCATGAAATGAGTTGCAAGTTAACATTTATTATTCAGGTGGTGAAGCAAATCGATGAAAACGCAATGTTCTTCGATAAATAGTAAATTTATGAGTTCCCTTGATGCGCCACTGTGTGTGTAAAACACATCCCTTGAGCGCTCTGAAAATACATACCTGGTGAATAAACTCCTTAAGCGGACAAACTTGCGTTTCGGCGATGGCTGACTTAAAAAATGCATGACCTGGCGTTCCTTCCCTCATTCCTCCCCTAAGCACGCTTCGCATTTTGCATCCCGCGTATCGATATCAATCGTTCGCCTATTCGAGCATCGAGCTCGGCATGAACTGTTGTTGGCTCGAAACACGCGGCAGTCAAAGACACAACAGTTGTAACGTGATAGGAAGCTACGGGGGTATAATTTGGCGCACACACCGCACGCACGCGAGTGCACGTGCGTGCGTGCGTGCGTGCGTGGATCATTGTCCCTCAGGAAACTCGATACACGCGTGATATCGATACGGTAGACACGGTACAATGTTTTCGTTACGGTGCGTCGAGCTCGTTACTACGTTTCCGCACTTCTGTCGCGTGTTCCGTACATTTATGCGGATCTCCGCGCGGGGTGCGTGCACGCGTGCACGAGACGATGTCGAATGCAACGGGCGAAAAGGTCCCAGACACGTGTGCCGTAAGTTTGGCAGCAACTTCACTAATTGTGTGTGATTCGTGAAGGTTGCATTATGAGTGCTACACGCGGCACTCATATTCATTGCATATACTGAAAGAAATTATTCGATAAAAAATTAATAAACGGATACTTTCGAATCCAATAATAAATATCGGTTGATAATTTTTTGGTCGATTTGTCAGTTGAAATGTCATTATGACCCAAAGTGTTCGATTAAATTTAATCGAATATCCTGATTGGATATAAAAATTCATTGGTATTTTGAGGATTGGAAATATCCTTGAATTTTCTATCGGGTAATTTCTCTCAGTGTAAAATAACGAGATAGAAACGCGAAAAGAAGAATTAAAATTTACTTTTATTTACTTTTATCTATTCTTCTATCCTCTTAAACTTTTTAGAGTGAAAGTTTACACGAAAAGTGATCACCGAGACACTCGAATCCGAGTATGATTTTTCACTTATACAGAGGGAATCCTCCACTCTGAATGGAGTAAATATTTTCACTCGAAATTGAAGAGTGAATTTGATGTATTCCAACGTCACAGGAACATATCCGCGCTCTGGTCGATCAAAACATCCGTTTTACATGGAGACTTAAGCTTTAGTAAAACATCCACTCGTGATTTCGATGGCAATATCGCTTCGAGTGAAAATTCTGCCACTTTTCAGTCGTTTTGAACGAGGTTTCGCTTCAAGAAATTTAAAGAGTATATTTGCTTCATATGAATGTAATTAAAATAGTTGTAAGGTTGCCACCATCGGTTGTCTCATGTCGTGATGATTATGAAAGTCTAACTGGTGTTCTGCACGCGTCGCGACTGTCTCATCGATTTACCGGACGGCGACAGCTACGAATATATTCTTCGTGTCGCACGCGCTTACATGTCGTCTCATGGCACTAATTAACACCAAAGAGTCGCTCTTAATGATCATTAAGGCTACTATCGGTCGGTTCATAGTCACGCCGGATGAATGTATGACGTCGACTTTGACTACCGGATTCCCGAATCGCGATATCGAAGCGTGACGCAGCTTCGCGACGAAAAGTATAGACGCCGCTTGTTGAAATGCATCGAATTGTGTAATGAGCCAAGATCCCCGTCATAGTTTATCATGTCGTACGTAGGATGCAGCCGAGACACGCGATATCTGTCGAGGTAGCCGTCTATTTGCTGCAGGCAATATCTCGCTAGCTTTGCAGGGAACCACTGTTTGTGCAATTAATATTAGCGATACCGTTGCGATCGCTCCTGGATAAATAGTGCGGCTCGGAAATCGCAGTGCCGAGTTACTTTTCTCAAAAGTGCATCGAGTATTACCCTCCGCGTACAACCATATTTTTTGAGACATAAGATAAACGTCCTAGTGATTGAACGTGTGCCGATAATTGAATTACTAATAATATACTTGTGTTTATTAAGATACTTATCAATAAATGAAACAAAATTACAAAGTAACTAAATATTTCTTTTCATTTATTATATTGTTTTGTATATTGAAAAGCATTTCAACAAAGAAAAATACAAAACCAATATGTCAATCATTGGGACATATATGTTCGACTACTGGGACGTTTACTTTATATTAATATTGTATAATTTGGGTCTGTCAGAGACAAACTTGAATTTTGAACTACTATAACTTTGTTGAAAAATAGTATCGTTGAACACATGTTTTTTCAGATATATAGAAAAGCCTCAGCTATAAGCAATGAAGTCAAAATCTGTAAGCAAATTTGCACTACTTAATATTTGCGGCGAGTTAATATTTACGATTTACTTAGGATCACAGTTGAGTCACCTTTAGTCATAGTCTATTAGGGTCATAGTTTAAATTCGTCTGAGTGAATTGCCTGAAAATTTCGAAGGGACTTATAAATAGCATCAATAACGCGGGTCAGCGTGGTTGACTCCCGTTGGTTTTGACGACGGTCATCGTGAGGCGAAGCTGACGCGTAACTTTACACGACTGTAAATCACAAAAAACATTCAGTAGGAAGGCAGCGGATACCTTTCCACTCCTCCTTCTTCTCCTCACCTTGATCCTCTTTTCTCATGGATATCGGCGATAAAAATGCGAGACTGTTGCTTTGGTGTTGGCGTGCTTCTGCAGCACCGTGCTAATAATCTACGGCCTCTCGCGAAGCTACGCGGAAACGTCCTTACAAATCGTCCCAGGAATCATAAAATCGCCGAGTGTAATTAAACACGCGGCACGGAGCGTGGTATTTTTCTCCGCACCTCTCTTTCTCTTTCTCTCTCCTCCTCTCTTCTCCCGCTCTCCCACTCCCTTCCTCGCCGTTTCTCTCACCATCGCGTTTTTCGTAGGGTTCGAAAAATACCGGCCATTTATCTTCGAAGGTAAATGTCCGCTTTTTTTTGGTAAATTATCGTATTTGTTTTTTCGTAGTTCTCAAACATAATGCTCGGTATATTTCAGCGAAATATAAGATCACGAGATACCTTCATTCCTCTTGGGAAAGCCTGTCTCAAATAAAGTGTATTATTGTGCAATCGACAATAATTGATCCTTTTGTTTTCGTTCAAATTCATCCAAATGAAACGCAGAAATATAAAAATAAGTTGCCGAAGTGCTTGTTTATTACGGAGGGCTCTCCTTTCTCTCTGTTATGTCCTTTTGTCGTGACTGTTATTCGCTCTTTTCGGCGGAATATATCGAGAACTGTCATGCCTTTCGTGCGCATTGTGAAAGAGTCGCCGCGGGCGAGTATTTTCGGCTCGAGTGTCGCGGGGATCTGATCGCCGGTTTTTCGCGGCGGGCGAAACCTGCGGTTTTCCTTCGCGAAGATCAATAAATCGCGGAATCGCGCGCTGCACGGTCCTTCTTTCACCCCCTTTTCCAGCCTTCCCGCACCTCCACCCTCCGGTTCTCATCTCCTACGCCTCGTCCCCGCCTCCCCGCGGGACCCCAGCGGAGGACATTCGAGGCCGGCCGACCGAGCGATAATAAAATAATTCTCCGCCACAATAGACAATGCTCGGCGGGATGATAGTAATTCAAACCGGATGGAGGAAAAAGAGGCCGGTCGTCGTTTTCCGTACTTCCGCCCGGCTGGCGTGTACGCTCCGGCGCTTCGCTCGGCCCGGCATTCGCCCCCGTCTTGCGCCCCTCTTTCCCCGCCTTTCATAACCCCGTACTCTGCGCGACCCACTCTTTCTTCCTTCCACAGGAAATTTGTCACTGAAGAAAAATAATACGACTCGCGCGAATGGTATTGTCGTAATTCACGCGGGGACGATCGGCAACCCTGAACATCTCGTGCGCGCGCGTGTTGGAGAGCAAGGTTGAGCGGCAGAAAGATCGACAAAATATCTACTGAAAATCGCAACAAGACCTAGAAAAAACGATTTCTTTTTAGTCGGCCGGGAATTATGGTTACTGGCTAGATTCTGGCCAGTTCAAGCGACGCTTGCTTCGCCAGCAATTGGACGATAGAACTAATCAGTTTTTGATCAGTTCTTAACTACACTAAAAAAGGATTTTGTTGTTGAAACGAAAATTTGATATACTGGAACAGACTTTAGTTAAAAATAGGGTCAACTAAGTGTTGATGGCAACCAAAAAATTGTATTATCACTTCTGTTTTATTTTTTCACTGTTTTATTGTCTCACTTTTATTTTTTCACTGATACATCCTACTTTATTTACACAACTAGAAAACATAAAAATGCCAACCAAATCGTATGCACTAAAAATATTTTTTTCAGTTCTAAAATTAATTTTTCTATGCAGTTCTTGACCAGTTTTCAATAAAAAATTTTTTATAATATAATATTTTATATTTTTATAAAATTCTGTCAGATAGTTTTCATCATTCGGTTTCCGGCTAGCTTTTCCTGGAAATTTTTCTACTTGGAGAGCAGGCAGACGAACGCGTACATTTGGCGCGTAAACAAATCTCTACCCCTTTTTGCGTTTTTAACTATGTATAGCCGGGAAAGAAAACCACATACTAAAGGAAACTAAAATATTGAATAAACTTTTCTGAAGTAATTTGGTGCGCGTCGATATTAAGATAAATTCGATCGACAATGTCGCACGGCAAGAAATCGCAATGGTGTCGATGTAAATTTTTGATTCCGCCTGTGAGAATATTTCACGCTTCAACGTCCGTCCATGTGACCATCTGGTCGGTCTTCGCGATGGTCCATGACGTTACCAACGCTGGCCCCCGACGATAAATTATAACCGCTATATCTCAGCGCCCGAGTGGGTTTCGCGGTAAAAATTCCCGCCGCTACGAGACGACGAGCGATAGTAAAATCAGCCGTTTCGACCGCGGAAAGTACCACGATAGCGGTTATTGTTATTGCGCCGCGTTTGTCATGGTAACGAAGCCGTGGCGCGACGAATCCCGCCTCAACGCGCGACGGGCCCGCCGAACGAACACGACTCGACCTTAATGACACCGGGAACGCGAAGGCGGCGATTGAATATAAGCCGCAATGTCCTGCCGCGATTATGGCACCACTCGCGGCCATTATTCTCTCGGTTGTTTCGCTACCCAGATGGACAGGTGTACTTAAATTTGGCAGCAACTTTAATAGTCTATCTGTAAAACACTTACATCCCTTGTGCCATATGTCATTCATGTTTATCACGCAAATTGACGAAATGGAAATACGAAAAAATATTAAATATTAAAATATAAAAAAGAAATATTATTGAAATTTACAGGAAACAATATGCCATGTAAAATGTAACATGAAAGTATGGGTGTAACTTTTAGTAAATTTGTTGCAACATGATCAAAGTGTGGATCAGTATAGTTTTTTTGGACTTGTTATTGGTTCATTATGTTGATCGTACCATCGATTGTCCCGCGCTAATGTTACTGATGTCGCTAAAGATTGTGTAACTTTCGTTATTGCGAATGTTCGCGCTTGTACAACAAACGAATTTAACGGAATGGTACATTTCGGGCATTGTGGCCTCCGGTTAGTCGCAGTTGTCGGTTGTTTGAACAATTTCTTCTTTTCCAGAAGAACTTGTACTTTCAATTAGCACCTAACGAAAGATGTATTGGCGTTGAAATCCTCTGCACATTCGGATGTCTTCGTCCGGGGTGAAGTTTGGCGCCACACACGCTGGCAAGTCCGACAAATCCGTTGATTCGCGCGAGCGAAGATTCGCGTACAAAGTCTCGGGCGGCGACATTAGTAATAACCGGCGACCGGCGTGCAAGAGGTGCTGACAAAAGTACAGGCGGTGGCATTAAACCAGCGTGCTATACGTTATTCTCGCTGCAAATTGTCCATCGCGCCTGCAACTCGGGACTGAACTGTCCGGCCGGGCGCACCAGATTACGATGGCCGGTGATAAAGTGCTCTCAGGTGACTGTCGCTTCGCCCGCCGTAATTACTTCCCCGACGCGCGAGAAAGGAGATCGTCGCTCGCGTCTCCATGGCGAGGAGCCTCCGCCGACGGTACCTCGCCATGGAGACGCGCAACGAGTTTCTCCACGGCACTTTTCTCCCGTCGTCGTCGTCGTCGTCATCACCGCCGCCGCCGCCTTCTTTTTCACTTCATCCCGCCATTCCGCCGGCGTGCTTCTCCCCCGTACTCTCTCTCTCTCTCTCTCTCTCTCTCTCTCCCCCTCTCTGTCTGTCTCGCTCTCTCTCTGTCTTTCCTCGCCAGCTCCATTCCGACTCTTCTTCGTCGTGCTGTCTCGAAGCGCGAGGCGGTTTTGGTATCTCCTCTCTTTCTCTCGGATAGTCTCGGCGAGCGAGTTTTAACGAGAAATTAATATCTCGAGTAAGTCGTCGACTCTCTGCTTCGGAGAGCAGGATCTCCTTCCTCTTCCACCTCGCCCTCCCTGCCTCCTCCTCCTCCTTCTACTTCCTCCTCGCGTTGGTATCGCCCGCCGTCTCGGACTTTGCCGCGTCTCTCTATTCAGCGCCGTCTCCCTTTCCGCTTTCTCCTTTCATCCGGTGTGGCCGTTTCGTCTGCGGGAGACGCGCGATTCGCGCCTCTCTTTCTCTATCCACCCTCTTCCCTTCCCGCCCCGTACGTTCCTGCGCTTCCTTCCACTGTTCTTCTCGCGTTTTTACCGCCGACGCCTCCTACGCACGGCTGCACCCTCCATTATTCTCGTAGGCGCAGTCGCTTGATGCTTAATTAACCGCGCGACTCGGTCAATTAGCTAATTAATGCCGGTAGGAAGCGTAAGCATCGCAACGAGAGTACGCACGGCTCTCCAATAACTGGGTTAACAGCCTCTCCTCATATCGAGAATTTAAGATTATAACTACTACACACACACCGTTCCTATAGCCGCGTCGCGTCGTTTCGCGCCGTGAAGTGACGCCAATCGATCGTATTTATTGACTGCCATTTAATTTTAGCACCATCCGTTTTTTTCTCATGAAACTACAGTCTACGAACGGTCGAAAGCAACGATTCGACGACGACGTGTAGAGAAAGAGGAAGGGAAAAAATAATCAGTATGAAAATAATCGTTAAGGTAAATCACACAATTAATTGGCATCCCTCTTACTAGCACTTCAGAAAAACCTAATTTCTGAGAAACCTAATTTCTCATGCAACCACATGGAAAAAATGATTTAGTTGATTCCGCAAATCTTGCTGAGCAAAATTAAACATTACAACTAAGCAGATTTTGCTAGTGCAAAGATATTAGGTTTAGAAGCAGCTATCAACTCGCTTATAAAGCAAACCTATTTTTGTTGATATTATCTGAATTATTGCAACGAATCATTTCATACTTCGAGCTAATTGAGGTTTACGAAACGAATTCTTTAATTTTAACAGACAAAACATGTTTAATTATTCAATGAAGAAATATTTTTGTCCATTTTACGGAGAATTGCACCTCCATTAAGTTTGACTGTAAATGACTGTATAAATGTTTACAGTCAGTAATGACCGTAATGAGAAATATGTTATTATGCGTTACGCATAATATTAATTTAAGCAATTTAAGTTTGCTTTCTTATGTTGGTAACTTCGTAAATAAATGTACTTTCGTGATATAATACATTGATATTAATTATATATATGTGAATACATGTATATACTTTTACATATCAGCGTTAACTCCCTTGTTAGAGTAACGTATGGGCCGCGCCCGACGAGTTCACGAAAAGAATTCATTGTCTTGTTATTGTTTATATAAGGAAGCAAAAGCTATAGTCAACGGATTTGGGCGTATGGTGGGGAGAGTGATAGAGTTTATCCGGTAAAAGGAATATGTTTATAAACACGTGAGGCATGCGGAAACTAACGACGTGAACGAACGTGTTGCGTGGTCCCTTCTCGAGTGGGCTTGCAGAGTAAATATTCGAGACATTTCAGTGAGTATTCTTGCTTTAACTAACTTCTATTGTCGGAGCAACTGATGATTTAGCTATTGAAATCCATCAAAATATGCCATATTTCCTTTAATACAACAGCAAAATGATCAATTGCGTATACTAAATTATATTTTCCATTAGTTATGGTATAGAATCATTTCTTTACTGTACTAAGAAATATATATAGTACTATAATATCAAACTACTAGGTATAATCATAAATTTTGTGAAGCGCTGCAATTTAATTACTATAACATAACAAATTAACTATATCTATTATCACGGCTATAGATTTGTTAGGCTCGCGAGATTTTCAGTTGTGACAATAAATATTTTTTTCTGTGGCAGAATTGTAGTTAAGCTTCTTGCTTGCACTCCATGATTCTAAAATAGATCTTCACATATAAAACTGCAATGAGATGTCGTTGTTCGCAGCAAAAACTAAGTTTTTCTATAATGTCAATGACTATAAGAGAAATGTCAATAATTGTGTCGTTCGTCCTATATCATCACGTTACTTCGTTTCTCGTCGTAAACAGTCGCGAAAGTTTTTCATATCCGCGCGTTTCTGTGGATATTCCAGAGTTTTCTCTCGCTCACCGAATGTTCACGGATATTCCGAAATTTTCGAAATCTGAAAATTAATAGATTTCCGATAAAAGCTGGTAGGATGATATCCAGCGAGTTCCTTCTCATGGATTTCGAACAGCCATTTTCATTCTACCCGTTGAAATGCCTCGTCGCGTACGAACGTTCCGGAAAATTTCGCGATTTTCTTCGGCGACGTCGGGACGCGTCGCGTTGTCTCGAGAATTTCCAGCTCTCCTGTCACGTGGCAGCTGGTGACATCGCGCGCGATCCCCTTCATCTTTCCTTTAATGCCTACGATGACGCATACCTTTCCACGAGGTATTTTCGAGAAAATCGCGGTTTCGAGATCCATGAGAAGCTTCTTCTCCTCCGGAGCGCGCAAGCCGCGTCGCGACGCTCGCACGTGAAGCCACGTGTACGCGTAATCGCGTTCAATCTCCGACGACTATGTACCCGGCTTGTCGTTCGCAGTTAATACCAACTGTCGCTCAGTCATCGGCTTCTTCGAGAAGAGTTCTCGCAACGGCTATTGCGACGTACGCAGCATACCCCGAGCTGCGGCTTCGGCAGACATCTGGCACGCATCCACAGCACGGATACTCGAAAACCCTCCCGTATGTTGCATGCCTAGTACACTGCTGCCTATACACAAGCCGACATTACAGACGCTCGCTGTCGGCACGACGCGGATCTGGGTCTAGGTATTTCGAGATACCGTCGCGAGCCGTGCGCGATTCTCGCGCGAGCACAAGCGCGCGCGCGTACCACGCGTGATGCAGAGCCTCTTTTTACATCGATTTATCGACGGGTCTATCGGGGCATCCTTCTGGAAAAATACGCCGTGCGTGATTTTACGTAACCGGCGAAGTCGGAATAAAATTTTGCCCGGGCGCGGAAAAGTACGGCTTGCGGCGAAATAACCGGATCATATTTTGCACGATGGAGTCGTGGCTGTCACTGCCCCCGAGTGTGTAAAAGTATCCTGCGATATTCGACACGTTGCAAGAGAGCGAGGAGATAGATGGGTAGAGAGCGTCATGTTATAAATATAAATATTTTAGGGTAGATTTTTTGCGATACCAAGACGCACTTTTCGATCTGACAACGGTAATATTTGCACTTGTTAATGGCAATCAAATTTCTTCACATTCATCACTATTTAGACAACAATTTTTCACAACAAAGTTGCATGGTTTGGAGAGGGACACAAAGTAATGAAGTCAGTTTGAACTTGCATGACAATACCAAGGTCTCATTAAAATTTTTTAATGAAATTATATAGTTTTATTAACATAAATCATTTCCTTTGGTTATTTTGCATATAAAAATGTTGAAGTAAAATTGTCGTAAAATAAATATTTTCTGAGATATTTTATTTTCTAAGAGATTTTTTATTCTCATACTTTTGAATACAAAAAGCATGAAATATCTCGTAAACTATCCACTTTTTGACAATCTCACTTTAATACTTTTGTGCATATAATTATAAGAGAAATCGGTTGTTGTAAGAAAAACATAGAGAAAACTTAAATAAAATTTTGTTACATTTTCAGATTTATTGATGCAGCAGTAGACAAAGATTAATATCACCGGCCGATTTATCTTATGTTAATATTGTAATTTATGTTAATAAAACTATATAATTTTATTTAAAAATTTTAATGTGACATTCATGTGATCTTGGTATTGACGTAAAGTCAAATTGACTTCATTACTTTGTATTCTCCTTCAAACCATACAACTTTTATATGAAAAATGTTTGTTTATGACGAGTTCCAGAAGAGATATTAAAATGTATTATTTAAAATGGAATACTCTGTATATTGTCCAATTTTATACTTAAAGATTTGCCAGCGATGTATCTTTCGCAGGACATTTCTGTGTGTTTAATGGCGCGCGTCTCTTCTATATTTACGTCACCGTCATCCTCTGTGAAAGAAGAGTCGCCGGAAATTGTTCTTCCTCGAGAAAAATGACGCATTATCGATAAAAAATCCAAACGTGGGACGCATCCTTTTAGGTTCGCGGCTTGGCAGCCATAAAATTCGTCTGGCGCGCACATTATTCGCTTTGTTTGGCGCGAATTAAATCGCATGTGTGTACATTCTCTCTCTGAGACGGAGAGCAGAGAGTAGAGCAGACAGAGAGAGAGAGAGAGAGAGAGAGAGAGAGAGAGAGAGAGAGAGAGGGAGAGAGTCGTAACCGTTTCTATGCCGCGTAGTCTCGCCCGCACGTTCTCGCCCGCGCCAGTAGTTTCTGGTCGGTTTCGCCGTGATCTTTACGACGACAAATAAATCCTGACGGGAACACGTCGTCGTCGTCGTCCTCGTCGTTGTTCGCTAAGCACCGGGTCTCTCGGCGGCCGGTGCGATTGCGCAATCGATCATGTTCTGCGACTCGCAAAACTGGAACTCGCTCGTGGATCGCGACGGATCACGATCCGCGCTACGACGCAATGAAATTTCGTTGCATCATTCGCGAATTTATTGCGTATGCGCTTATAAAGTCTCGCGTTTGTAGAACGACCGATCGAACATCTCTCACAAGCGGGATGTCGAACGTCTCGCGGGATATAGAATCGTCGTGCGATTATCGGACGGCAGTTGAGTCGAAACAGTCTGCGTTGATAACCGCTAATTTGATCGTTCGCTTTCTCATAGCGATTCTCCCGTGAAGACTGAAGAATAACATGGCTCATTTCGTTCTATACTTCTATTGTCTTCCCCTTCCGAATCAAAATTTTAGTCCTACTTGCAATCAGAACTTTCTAACATCTGTACACTGAGAGAAGTTTCACTAATTTAACAAAGTACTAGCATAATTTTTTGATATAGAACAGCAGATAAAGTGGGAATGAGTAATTTGTTGCTTTCACACACACAATTTGCTGCTCTAAGCAAAATTACTGTAATGGAGACATACTTAAACCTAACCTAACCTAAATAGACGGAAACAAATGTGATTGGTATCTCAGACAATGTATGTTTGTTAAAATAACAAGGGATGAGAAATGCTTTGTAACAATAATTGTTTATTTCCTTAATCAAATCCATCATCAAACAGCAAGCGTGCTTTTATTCTGAGGGATTTTCCTCAATATAGGTTAAATCACACGATTACTGACATCCTTCTTAGTTATTGGCACTCTGGTGCCAAAACCTGGTGTTTCATGTGATCAGAATTATACACTAAGAAGAAAATTTACTAAATTTAAAAAAACGTTTGTTTGGATAGTACTGTGAAGATATTTGTTTAAATTAAGTAATTATTTTCTAAATTAAAGGAACATTTATATTTAAAACTTATTTATTTAATTTTAGAAAATAATTACTTAATTTAAACAAATATCTTCACAGTACTATCCAAACAAACGTTTTTTTTTAATTTAGTAAGTTTTTTTCTCAGTGTAGTTAAGCTTCCTGCCTACATTATATGATTCTAAAAGAGATCTTTACGAGAATAAAAGTGAATAAATGCCGTTAGTCGTAAGAACCAGATTCTTCGAGAGCGCCAAAGCGAGACGTCTATAATTATGTGGCTCATCCTATCCTGAAGGATCAGTATATGTTTAATATACATAGAAACTGAAGGCCTAAATAATCTTCTAAATAAATCTTTCTAAGTAACAAATGCACAAAACGCTACTTTTAAGTTTCAAAGAGGCTTTCTCCTAAAGCTAGTAGCTTAAGTAAAATCGAAAGAGCTTGATGTAGGTAGACTACCAAAGTAGACGTTAAATGAAGCATTGAGGCCGAAAGTAGGATCACAATTTCGGGTTGTTTCCTCTTGAAAAACACACTTGAATTTATCCGCGCTTTGTCGTTGCACGACGACTCACCCGAAGCGACTTTCGACTGAAGATCATTGGGATGATCCAAGGGAATCTTCGTTGCTGTCCCGAAATTGACTTCCACCCGCGAGGAAACGCGTGCATGCCAAATAACCTGCGGTATAACGTCGACGACTTCGAATTCCTCTCTCTTGGTCGTTTCCGTCGGATGCCCTCGCCTCCTTTCGCCCGCGATCTCTTTTTTCCTCTCTTCCTCTTTTCTCTTCGAAGAAAAGCACGTGGCGGCCCGTGAGTGCCGTGGAGCGTTTTCGCCCGGAGGCTATGTTACGGAGGGAGCGAATTCGCTTTAATTTTAGCCATGCTCCTCCGTCCATGCCTTGGGCAGGCCATGGTATGCATGGTGGTGCTCTCGGCAGCAGCCTTGGCATCGCAGACGCATTATTCATACCTTAATGAATTCTCTCTCTTGCCCCCTACCCCCTTTCCCCGTGTGCCCGCCCCCATTCCTCTATTGCTCTCGCCACGACAACTGTGACAACATCCTCTGACCGCGGCCGTTCTTATCGACGACAGACTACTTTTACAACAATGTGCCTGCTCTCCCTTCTCTCCCTCTCTCTTTCTCTCGTTTGTTCTATCGATCAGCGATTCCGTACGTTCCACATCTTCAGCATCCCGCGCACACGGACTCCCCCGTGTGTGTTCGTAATACGCGACTCCGCTATGAAAACTTTAGCAAGACGGCAAATACAATGCGCGCGCGAACGCGCACGCGGATTACGTTAGCTCGGCGAGGGTGCGTTAGCTCGGTACGCACGTTGCTTCCTTCTGTAATAATTTATGATAACAAAATTAACATTCCGCGCGCAAGAAGTATGTATGTAGGATCTAATTTGCTCGATGCCAGGAAAGACACATAATGAAGCGGCATAGCGTAGCAACGCGTGATTTTATTCCTTAATTATGTCGCCAAATGAGAGCGAATACACATACGCTTGTTATTTCAACTTTCATATTTCGACATATGAACCGGCGTTGTGCGCGGCTTATCATATGAAATGCGGTAATTACGGAACACGTCGCGTTTATTACACAACTGAAAGTAATGTCCCATTTTTTTCTAGTCATTTATGAAAATTTTCGCGTCCTGGCATTAGCCCCTCATAATTGCATAAAAATAATACATACGCACGTGCTCGTTAGCGGTGTCCCGACGGTATGCGATGCCCGCCGCTAATTTTCTCACGCGAGATATCGAATACTTGATGTCGCGTATTAATCTTTCGTGTTCCTTCTGCTGTAGCGACTGATGAATATCGTGAAATAAACAAATCGTCCAACCATTTAAGCACGATGTCGAAAGCATTGCGTTAATATGTGTCAGTACGTGTCAATATGTGTCAATACGTGTCAATATGTGCACTGAGAGAAATTATTCAATAAGAAATTAACAAACGGATATTTCCGATTGAAATACTGATAAATTTTTGTATCCGATCAGGAAACATTCGATGAAAGATATCGTTTCGTAATTTTTTAATCGATTTATTTGATGAAATGCCATTATGATTGGAAGTATTAAGTTTAATCGGATATTCTGATGGAATATAAAAATTTATCGATATTTTGATCAGAAATATTCGTTTGTTAATTTTTTATCGAATAATTTCTCTCGATATATATAATGTGTGAAAAAATACTCGAGTCTTTGATATTTTAATTCTATTTTTTATTCCGATATTCCATTTAACGCTTACTTTGGAACTCGGAAGCCAATCCCTTTTGATTCTATTTAACGTACTAGTTTTGCCGAGACGTCCTCTTTAGGAGCTACAAGTGGCATTTTGTATGTTTACTGTTATTTAGAAAATTATTTAGGCACTAAGCAGGAATTTAGTTTTCGTGTGTATTGAACACATACTGATCTTTCAAATGTACTGATATTAGAAAGTTCAAGTCTAAAGTAGGGCCAAAATTTTGATTTCAATATTCTATTTAACTAACTTTCAATATTCTATTTAGCTAACTTTGATACTGTGAAGTCTGTACAAACCTCTATTGAAAATACTAGTTTTGCCATGACGTCCTCTTAGAAACTACAAATGACACTTTGTGCGTTTGCTGCCATTGAAAGGTGCTAAGTAGGATTTCACATCTTATGTGTGTATTAAACATACACTAATCCTTTAAAATATGTAGATATTAGAAATTTCGAGTCGAAAGCAGGGCTAATAATTTGATCCCAATATTCCGTTTAATGCCTGTAAGTTTGTACAACCTATTGAAACTAGTAGCTTTGCCGTGACACCCTCTTTAGAAGTTACAAATGATATTTTGTGTATTTGCTGTCATTCAAAGGTGCTACGTAGGATTTCATTTTCCAAATGCATTTAACATACACTGATCCTTCAATATACAGATGTTAGAAAGTTCAAGATGAGAGTAAGGTTAAAATTTTGACTCTGGTAGACGTTTGTATTTGAATATAAGTCGTTTATCATTGGGAATTGGCGAAATTTTCGGTAACATCGAAAATTGAAATGCTCTAGAGCGGTACGACCCACTTTCTCGTCTCCAACACTAAAAATATCGAATATCTTAATGTTGTACGCGTTCCCGAAAATAAGGTAAAACTTGGCTTAATCTTCCTGAATCCTCGAAAAAGCAGATTAGGTCACGTTTGCTCCGAATGCCTCGATCCTAAAATGGGAATAGCTTCCGAACACAGAGAGCCACGTACTTGGTCTGCTGGAAAATTCCAAGTGAGCGCTCGAGGACGATCGCCGGCCGGGGGTGGATCGCGTATCCATCCGAAACCTCAAGCTCGACGGCGCGCGGATTCCAATTCTCCGATACTTGGAATCGATTTGTCGAGGCGTTTCTTCCGATGCTCCGAACGCGCCGACGGGAATGGTCCTGCGCGCACCGTCTGCGGCAGGTCACGCATCCTTGCGTCCTGGTCGGGTCCTCTCTTCCGTGCATTTCGCGCGGTTCCGACACACCGTTGCGGCGCCGGCGTAACGCCGCGGTAATTCTCCCGTGCCGCACCGGCAGGAAAATTCCGGTGACCGGTCCGGAACGAGGAAGTCGCCCGGGGGGGACACAGAGAATTCGTTCGTCGCGGTCGGTGCATCGCGCTCGCGCGCGATTCATGGCGTTGCATTTGGAATTCCAGCGCTTCCGCTCGGCCGACAACGTGTCGTAAGGAGCAGGCACAGACGGAGGGGGAAGGCGAGGTAGATGGCTAGGTGGATAGGTCGACGAGGTAGCCGGAATTCTGGCCCACGGATGAAAAGTCGAAGGCTTGACGAGGGCAGCGACGAGGGTTGGGGGAAGGTTTTGAACGTGCGCGTGTGTCGGCAACGGAGAAACAAGCATGAGGGGGAAGAGGGAGAGACAGAGAAGGAAGAAAGCGAGAGAAAGAGTAGGTAGATAAAGGGAGACCGAAGGGGGGGATGCGGTGGGATAGTATATGAGGTTAGTTAGCCGACCTCGTGCGCTGCATATTAAAAATATTCAAATGCCGCCACCTCGAAGAGAGGGAGAGAAGGCGAAGGCGAGAGGGTGACGGGGAGCGTCGCGACTCGCGCCAGAATTTACGGGCTGCACGGCGCGATAGTGCAAATTATGTTCATGAAACAATGTACCGGGCGTCCTCTGTTTTCCTCCGCTCGTTGCCCGTCGCCTCTACAGCCTGTGCGCTCCTGTATATTATGTGTACACGTCGGACATTGTTGAGGGCCCGTACTTGTGTATCGCGTAGGTAGCTAGGTGGATAGGTAGGTGGGTAGGTGGATGCATTCGCGTGCCGATGCGACAGGCCCTCGTGGACGCGCTCGGCTTTCGAACGCGTCTGTTAGGATGCATTTATGCGCCCGTGGCTGCAGATAAGGAACGACACCGCGCTCTCTCCCAGCGCCCCAAGCCAATCTTCTTGCCATCTTCACCCTACCCTTCGCGTAGGGCTCACACTGGCGATAAGATTTGCATGAAGCCCGCCGCGCTGCTACCCGCTACCCCTCGCCACCGCGTGCTTCGATCGTGGCAGCGATTTACGTCCGCGTGCTGCTGCCATCCCGTCTTCTTACTCTTCCCCGCTAATCTACGCTCTGGCTGCTTTCTGCAACATCGCTGCGGAAAGCACCGCTAATCGCTGAAACGGCACGCTCCACCGAGCGGAACGCTTCGTCGCGCCGTGTCGCGCTGATATTCTATCTACCTGAGTTGAAAGAGAGCGGCCACGTTTTGTGACGTTCGAATTCTTAAATTATTTCATGATAATCATGAATTATTTCATGATTGATGGATAGATTAAAGGGATATATAAGTATCAAGTATCAAATATAGGTAAATCAAAGATACAAATATCAAGATGCGTTTTATCACCTGAGAGAAAATGGCTCATAAAGCGTTTCAAGAATTTCAACAGAGCTACTCTAAGAAAAAATATAACAACTTAATTTTCAAATAACTTGATTTATTATTAATTATTGTTAGGAATAGTAATATTATTCAAATTCTCATTCGGAATAACAAAATTGTGATTATGACCATAGCTTAGGTAGTTATAACGGAATTAATCGACAATTAAGTTAATTGGAGTTTGATAAAAACTTCCATTCCATTTCTTACATTTTCTATACGTTTCTTATAAGGATCTTAATGATATCATTTATTTCGTATAAAACTGTACTACATCGACATTGTAGTATGAATTAAATATAATTGCACAGAAATTGCGAAATTTTTTTTACAAATTTTATTACAATAAAAAATTTTATTACCTTATACCATGTAATAAAATATAAAAATATAAAAGAAGGAGAAAAGTAATTACAATAATTTTGTAATAAAAATTCAAAGGTGCATAATATCTTTAAATAAATTTACAGTAATTTTAGTCATAATCTCTTTATGATCCAAGATTACAAATATTTTGTTGTAATTTTACGATATTTTCTCCGTGTATTTAGCGTCTTTAAATGACAGAAAACGCACAAAATTCCACTTGCAGGTTCTAAAGAGGATCTCTCATGAAAGTTAGTATGTTAAATCGAATCAAAAGAGCATGATATAGACTTCAAAGTAGGCGTTAAATGGAATATTGAGATCGGAAATAGGATCAAGACTTTGGTACATGCATGAGATAAAGACGCGCTGTTGGTAAACAATTGCTGAATAATTAGAGAATGTTATGTGCAATCTGAGTGAGTAATGATTCTCCGTGTACATTTACTTTACTTTTCGCCCAGCAATTGAGGTTTAAATTTACGTGAATCCGTCAGTTTTACTTAGCTACACGCAACACAACAGGATTCCGAAATCAGTTGGCCGTACTTAGGTAAGGAGCAAGGCTAATTAAACGGTACTTTCGTGCAATTGTTATTTTGTGCCGAGCGGTACGCGTCATTGTACTTGCAGTGTAAACTGCGAAAGTAGCGTAATTGGGGCATTTTAATTTCGCGAGACACAACACACTAGAAAAAGAGAGTGCAGAGCTCGCTTTTGTTCCATCCGGGAATGAAGTTAGGGTTCGTGCCTCATTTGCCGCGGAATTTTGTCGGACAATGGCGGGCAAATGAACAGGTTTTCCTTGAACGGACGCTTCGTTTAAGTTATAGTGTGTTATTTAATCGTCGTTCGCGTGGAACGCTTTAAATGTCACCACGTGACTTAACGTATTTCCATCATCTTTCTCGACGTCGCTTGCCAGTGAGATCATCGATGACGCGAATGAGTAAGGCCACATGTCGTTTTTTTAAGTAATAGATAGAATCATTCTGATTGAAATTATGATGCAACGTAAGCTTCTGATACTCATTTATCTCTTACGCGTTTTTCTCAGAAATAAACGTTGCGCAATTTTAAATAAAAATTGTTTTTTTTTCCGGAAAATTTATGCAATGGACTGACTTGTGAAATCATACGAAGCTATCATCGACGACTGAAACGGTAATTTTGCTCTTTGAGTATATGTATTTTAGCACTGAATTTTTTACAGATTCTTGGTGAATCTTTCTCCTTAGACATGTTGAAGATATTCATTAAGAAACATTACTAACATGTTATTTATCGATTTTTCGGCGAAGCAGAGAATAATTACACCGATAGATTTTAATATGGTACGTCGTGTGGAAATCTTTCGTTTCAGTCGCGAGGCGATATTTTTGTCCATTCACACGTGTAATATTTCGCGAGATGTGCTCGTATAATAGAATCGAAAGGTGTCTCGTTATTCGTTTCCATTCTTCCCTTTGCTGACGCAGCGCAAAAGGGAGATCGAACTACTTTACTATCAGAAATTTCGCGAGAGACGTTCGTATTGCGCGGCGCGCAAGGAAAACGTGTCTGCCGAGATGTAACTGCAATTTTATGTAAATGGGGAAGGGGGATACGCGTGCCTGGCTCGAGGAACGATATTGCAAATATTGCCGACGTGCCATTTTATTTCCTCCGCGTTTTATTTAGACCGTGGACTTCTTCGAATTTTTATTCCAAGACAAGCGAAAAGTGTCGCAAGTTCGACAGGACGTCACAATGTTTCCCGTTTCACCGTATTAATAATCTATCGATCGCGTGCTCTTGCCAGCGCTATTTATTTCACGTATATCGAGATGCTATCTCCGATACGAAGCTCCGATTATTGCCGACAATGTTGACAGCTATCGCGCCGTCCATATGATTGCTCGTTTTCTCGCCACGCTTGTTTTTTTGCGACGCTACATTTTTTCGCGCCGATCACGATCGATCCAGATAATCGACCAGTCGTCGTCTGATAATCGGCCGGCGCAACAACAATAATATTACCCAATTCTTTTACCGGCTGTTCTTTAACGTCGCAATTGCCGAGTTATTTGCAGACGTTGTTACGCCAGAAATAAAAATACGTTGATAATAGTATGTGTGTGTGATTATGAATGTGATATTACCTTAACAAAGATTAATGGTTGTGTAACATTCATAACGCTAAAGATTACATTATTAGCAATTCATTCAACAGTTAAGTGCGATTATTTAACACACTAAAGAAAATGTTAAATTTAACACATTTCTCACATATCCCAATTTATCCATTTTAATTTTTGTGTCAATTTAGCACAAGGCAAATGTGTAAAAGAATAACAAATAATACGTCGAAAATTTTATACAATATCACAGTGTCAATACATTTTCTTCAAATTACATAGCCAAGAAGGGGAGTTGCAATTATATTTAGTTTACTTAGTTTACAATTATATTCCATCCATTTCTTTATTTATATTTATCTAGTTACTAATATCCCTATATAGTTGCCTCTCCCTAATTGGCTTTGTAATATTATCCTCATTGACCTAAATGCCTCTGTAATCTCCTCTTTCACAATCTTCTTAATTTTCATCTAACTTTTATACTATCTACACTTTCTCCATATTTATTATGTCTAATTATATTTTCCTGTTTCACTCAACGACTACCATATCGTTCTCATACACAATACTCCCAACTCTGTTTTTCCCTTGCTATCTAATCAAATTCTGTCGAAAATTAATACAAAAAGTAACAATTGAACATTATTGCACTAGTTTAATACTTTGAAATGATGAACTCAACGCAGACTAGTCAAAATATCATAATGACAATGTGTGAAATTAATACATGGATATGTTAAAAATTTAGCACAACAATTTCTACACAGATCGATTTCGGCACAGTTATAAACTGTTCTTTTTCACTGTGCAATCAATCGCGCTCTGATTGAACTGCTTTCTGCAAATTCAAATTTCACAATTAGTTTGCACACTCGATTATATCGCGAAATTCAATTTGCTATTCATTTTGCTAAAATTTAAATTGCTCGAAGTTTGCCGGATACTTATCGCGCTTGTATCCCCGCACTCATAGCTAGGAGAAACGAACAGCAATGCGATTATGAAATTTATAAAAGCTCACGTGCGCGTGCTCGAACCGTTGGCGTCTGGCTTGCCTCTGTGGTGGTCTTTCATTAAAAATTCCCCAACGAATTTTTCTCGCGTCTCGCGCTGAGGTCTTTCGCGAAATACCTCGGGCAACTTCACTTACTCCTCGGATCAGCCGACGGAAGAGTTAATTTGCGGAGTTCGTGGCCGGTTAAATGAAACACAGCCGGCCTAAATTCAGCGCGCACACGAACGTTTGTTCTTCCTGAGTCGGAGTTTTATCCGCATGGTGAGAATTCGCTCGATTTCTGCCCAAGTGTTCGCACGTCAGAAGGGCTCGAAAAGCTCAAGAGAGAGAGAGAGAGAGAGAGAGAGAGAGAGAGAGAGAGAGAGAGAGAGAGAGAGACGGGGTTAGAAGGGGAAGAAGCGCTTCCCGTCGGTCTACACGACATTATAGCAAAGGAAACAAGGAAGGGTCGATGGTGGGAAGATACTTGAAACACCGGGTAAAGTCGCGGGGAAATCGAGGAATTTCTCCATCGTCGCGAGGCTCCAAAAATCCGGATAATTTCACGGCGGGGACACGAGCGATTTATGGTCGCGTTTTCGTCGCTCTTGCGCGAAACTGCTCTCCTGGGTTTACGTTTCTCCGCGCGACAACGGCGAACGACATCTTTGGAAAGAGCTGGTTGCTGGCTAAAATCTCGCTACATGTATTTAGGTCGAACACGTCTCTGGACCCCGCGTCGCGCATTTTCGCGACTGAATTGACCGTGCGTGCACGTGCATGTGTACGTGTGCGGCACGTGTGAACCGGCACCCTCGATCTTGCGAGTGTGTTCCGCTCTTCTCTCTCTCTCTCTCTCTCTCTCTCTCTCTCTCTCTCTCTCTTTCTCGTCAACGATCTAAATTTCCGCGCGCTTTGCGCGTGTGGAATTCATGCTCCACTTTTGCCTCGCTCGCGTCGCCTTCGCGGAAGGGTGAAAAAGAACGACGCCTTGGATAGATCTCGTTTTCTTCGTCACGTCATGACTGCGAAGCTCGCAGCTAACTTGGCTACGCGTTTCGATGTGCACACATATATAGCACGCACACACGCACTCATGCACGCTAAACCGTGTACATTGAACGCAAGATCAGTTTTATTGCCATGCAATCGCTTCGTTTTTTCGCGCCTCAATGTTTCGCTCGCGAACAGATCAGACCGTGAGTACTCGCATTATCCTGTATTTTGCGACGCACGATTTTTGCTCATTTGCTCTCTCACACCAAGAGAAAGAATATCTAAGGAATTATAAATGTTTATATATTTCTTTTTCTGAGTATATTAATAACGAATGAGTATACTAATAATATATTTACTTATACTAATGTAAAATATTTTTCAAATAAGAAAATACACATTTTTTTCAATTAGTATTTATCAAAAAAATATTTATTATTTTTTAGATATATTTTCCTTATTATGTAATCTTTCACTCGAATGTACGTGAACTCTATTGTGGTTCCAGGCAACAGAAATTGGTTCTACACTGAGAGAAAAGATATCTAAGAAATACTTTTTCAATGGATACAAATAACATTCATTTATATCAATATACAATATTTTTCAAATAAGAAAATATACTATCTTATATTATAAGATATTAAATGTAATATCTTAAAACCTTAAGAAAATCTTAGCTTTTCATGAAAGCAGTCGTTTTCTATTGAAAGAGAAAATTTATATTGAAATAAATATGTGTAATTAGTACCCATCAAAGAAATATTTTTCAGATATTCTTTCTCTCAGTGTATGCGTCACGCGTGTAACGCGATGTATGCCGAAAGAGAGAAAGAGTATCGACTAGTTGATAATATTCCGCTCGCTGCAATGAGTAACCGAACGTGATCCAGACGTTTATTCGTCCCGAGTAAACTCTCTTTTTGCCTGTCGTTATCGAAACTTACACATTTCCTCATATTCTTGCTCTGCAATTATCACTCGTGATTCAGTGCAGCCGTGATTCATCGTCGACGGCCAAGAACCGCCACAGTCATTTCCTGCAATCTCTCGCGACTGCCAGAAGTGCTGGAGTAGCGATTCCTTGTTGGACCGTTCGCCGTTGATTTTGACTCATTCTCCTTCTAGACGTGTTCTCTTTTAATCAGCACCTATACAGCGCCGGCACTCGGGCAAATAATATTTGTTCTAGCCCCGGTGCGCGCGCTGCACCCGTCGTCTTGCTCCGCTTGGTAAATAACAGTCGATACAGCGCATCGCAGTAACGTCCGCCTCGTTCACGTTGTACGTACTCGAAGCGGAGAACGTTTCGCGAGAACAGTTTATTGCATCACGAAACCTTGACAACCTAGAGTCTCGCGTTTCTCACATCCTTGTGACGGCCGAGAGAGATCGCGCGTAAATGAGATCTCGCCTGCGGTAGAATAAAATTTAATTCATTCACTCGGAGCCTTCTACAGGTAACCCAGCAATGGATCACTCCTCAATCTCGCGCGCTCGATCTGAGCGCGTTCTCCTCTCTCCTGTTAATCTTTTCGCTAATATATCGCATGCGCCGCGATACGGAGCGAATTGCAGCACCAGTTTCGATGCGTTATTCGCCGCGAGCTCGATGCATTCTGCTCGCAAATGTTTCGGCTGAATCACAAATTGAAACCTTTGCGATGTCGACGTGTTGAATTTCCGTATCTACAGGCATGGCGAAGTGTACTTTATGCTCACGTTATATCGTTATCATGTGTAAACACGTGGATCATTTTCGTACACGGTTGTGGTAATGGAAATCTAAACTCGTCGATATTACGCCAGGTTTCGGTGAGCCCGAAACAAACAATTATTTTGGCTAATAATCTGCGCGAAATCGAACCACTCTCGACTCGCACGTGTTCGATAGTAAACCTAGCGCGTAGAATCGCCCGTTTGCAATATTCCCGATTGTTCAAGGGGAATGCTAGCGTGAGTGGGTGGCGGATTCCAAACATGTCGATAATGTAGAGGCGACCGTCGCTAACACGGTCTCATGCTATTCTTTTCGTGTTTCTTATACAGCAAGTTGCAAAACGATTTAGACACAATGAAGTTGAGAGCTCACCAAACTATCGAAATTGAGAGTTATTATAATAATACAATTAAGAACACTAAATAATAATACTAATAATAATTGATAATAACAATTAATAGTATAATTACTGGGCACGCGCACAGTAATACATTGAGAAAAAGTGTTTGATAGTTGTAAATATAATGGCATAGAAAAATAATTACTATAAATTACGACCAAGAAAACTAATTTTTTTATTAAATAATGTTTTAATTAAATAATTTTAGATTAATCAATATTTTGACAGTTTGGTGAGTTTCCGACTTTATTGAAACCATTTTCTAAGCCACTATACGTGTAGATATATAATATGTGCTACTTTGTTTTACCATACTTAATGGAAAACCTAATCGTGCACACACACACACACACACACACACACACACACACATATATGAAAATCTTTCTGCAAACCTTCCGCGTATATTTTTAAGCTTTTAAATTCAGACGTAAAAGCATAGCAATGTTCTTTGATATTTTCCTGAGTGGAGGAAATATACGTTCGGTATGTAAATCGATTTGTACAGTTTTTATCGAGTGTAGTTGCAACGTTTCAAGTTGACAGAATTGAAAGCCACTGCTGACATGTGACAGTGGATTGTAAAACGGTTTAGATACAGTGAAATTGGAATCTCACCAAATTGTCAAAATTGAGAGGCATTATTGACGGGCTTGCCTAGTAATTAAATTATTAATTATTATTTTTAATTATTAGTAGTGTTATTTATTATTATTTTATAATAATATTATTAGTTAATCTTATTATTGCGTTTTTCTATCGGCAATTATTCTCAATTTTAACAATTTAGTTAGTTTCCAATTTTATTAGATCTAAAACTGTTTTGCAACCGGTTGTATACGCAGTAAGTTATAAATATGTCAAAATTATTTCTCAAAATAATGTTCTCTCCACTTAAAATATATACTTTTTTTTTTTAAATTTCATAAACATCACGCTCTGCACTGTCACCTCGGCTCCTGTCGTAACTAACATAAATTTCCACTCGACAGAAAGTGAGCAAATCGATTTACAACCGGACATAAAAACTGCCGAACATTTGCACTAAACAAATATTTACGCTAGCTGTCGGTTCGACATGTCAACTTTGTAATTTTTTTTCGTTCTCGTCACGTATCGAGCAATGCTCCAATGAATTTCTGCACGTCCCTTCATTCATTATGCAGAAACATTTGCAAATTTTGCGCAGTCGATACGACGTGAAATTTGCAAAAAAGTTTCAGCATTTTGCTGATGAGGTTTTCAAATGTGGTATCGAGCCTTGCTCGCGGCGGCAACGGCGGCTGAGCGACTTATCGCGATTTCTCGGTGTCGCCGGAACGCGACGGATCCCCCCGAAGAGGGGCGACGCCCCGCAGTCGCCCCGAGGCGACCGAGGGGGGCCCACCTTCCTCCACCCCCGAGTTATGCGACAACGTAATCGAGTTAGATTCGCCCGGTTCTCCCCCGGCTCGCAGTCGGTCGGGGCGCTATACTTTCTGAATAATAATCAGCCCCGTATTCAAAGCGCCGCGTCCCCGCGCACCGTTTTGTCGACGGGGAACGGATAGCGTCCGTGCGCGCGCGCATCACACACACATACACACACACACGAACGCTGCGCTTGCAATCGCGTTGCAGCGTTCGGAAGCAGCGTGGGACAAGGGCGGCGGGGGAGGGCACAGAAGGTGCGAGATGAACGGGGTGAGAAGGAGAGGAGGAGAGGGAGCGTTCTGAACTAGTCAGCGGAGGCGGCAGCGACGGGAAACGAAGTAGGAGAGAGGCAGGGTTGCGGGGAAGGGAGGGCGGGAGAGGGGCGGCAGGGATCGTGTGGCATTATCATCGCTAATGAATATTCAGTTCTGCTTGGTTCGGCCATTGGCGGGCTCGGCCGGTGTCGTGACTCTGGCTGCAGGTCCCGTGACGATTATCACGATTACTCGCGGTAATCGTCGTACCGCCTCGCTCGTCCCCGCGGCTCGAAATTCCCCCCTGCGCCGCTCTATCTCCGGGTATTACCCGGAACACGATAAAGCAAGTAGGGTCAATCGGGGCAATCGTGACGTCGGGACGCTAGATGCGTCTGACCTTTTATTTCACTCTCCTGCACACCGGTGTTTCTCTCTCTCTCTCTCTCTTTCTCTCTCCCTCTCTTTTTCTCGTGTGTTTTCTTTCATTACATCCGATTCTCTTTTCCTCGAGTTTGTTTCCCTTGGATCGCGCACGTTCCGAACACTCTTCCGGCGGAGCTACAGTTTCTGATAAACGCGCTTTGACGATCGGCACGTTCGATCCCCGATAAAATTCCGCTCGATCATCCATCCGTTTTACGCGGAACTCTTATGCACACGCTGAAGTTTCCGCATGGCCGCGGTATCATTATTCGATCATCGCCGATGTGGGCGGATTACACGATCGCGCGCATTCGCGCGAGGCTTTTCCGCCGCGAGAATTACGAGCCAGTCGGTTCGATCCCGTTGCGACACTTTGCATAATAAAATGTTGCTACAAAAATTCCGCGAGCGAGGCAATTACTTTTCCAGGGAGAAGGTTTCGCCCGGCCGAAACGGGGTCTCGCAATTAAGCGTAATTACCGGGGTGGCCCGATCAATCGTCACCGGCCGTAAAACCCCGTAAATTGGGACGGTCCTATTTTGCATAATAAAATCTTGCTTTCGTTGGTTATAAAACTCACGTCTCGGCAGCAGCAGCAGCCGCAGCAGCAGCAGCAGCAGCGTTGCGACGTGCACGCTGTTATGACCGCCGTGCGCGCAGTGATTGCGCGTCTGTGATACGATCGAAACCTGATTAATTATTCGTGTGTGGGCAGATTGTCGATAGCATGGGCACAGTCGGAGCTGCTTAATTGATCCCTCCGTGATTGACGCGCTGTGTATTAGCGATCATACCGCGACCACATCGTTGGCGTGGCGCGAGAGCAGTCTTTATGCTTGCCTTCGCGTTCGTGTGGGTGTTGCGGTTTTCAGCTAAGCGCGACGTGAGATGCGTTTCTCGCGGAAAGCGAGAAAATTCGCTCGTCGCGCCCAGTGTTTGTTCATCTGCCGTGCAATGGTGCAACACACGGCTATTGTGCAGCACCGATGCCGTTTTCGCGTGTAGAAACGTGCAGAAGAGAGACAGAGTCTCTCTTTCTCTCGTCTTTTTCTGTCGTCTCTCTCTGCCTCCAGTTGACCAGATTAAATCTTAGATGGATGTCGTAGTCTAAAAGCATCATAAAGCTCATAAAACCCGTAGGACTCGTAAGTGAGTGGATTCTCAATGGATCTTGAACAGGCTAGAAAACGACGTGGGAAGGTTCACAAGATTTCTCTCCTCGAACTCGTAAATTAACTGACTCAGGTTTCAGAGAACAGATAGATTACATATATTACTGTGTATACTTTTCGCAATATCGAAACATAATAAGGCTTTTCAACTTAAGGATGTTTATAGTACAAATGAGAACGCGTCCTTCCACTTTAAGGCACGTATCGAGACGGACTCCTCCGCTTTCCCACTCTAGCCACTATCCCTTCCCATGGGATTTCCCCCGCATCCGACCTGACGAGGGGTCAACGTTCGATAACGCTTCTATCTCGACTCGTACGTCGCTCGGTGTTCTCACTAGTTTACGTACTACAATATTAACAATTTGTTCGATTCTAAACAATTCGCATTCGACGGCAGACGAGCTTTATGATGCTTTTAGACTACGACATCCATCTAAGATTTAATCTGATCAACTGGAGGCAGAGAGAGGCGACAGAAAAAGACGAGAGAAAGAGAGACTCTGTCTCTGGACAATGACAAACATACTGTAGACACCAGACGTATTACGTTGGCGGTACTTTTTGATTTTTCAAAGACATTTGACAAAGTTGAACACTACCTGCTTATAGAAAATTAAAGTCATTGAATTTCTCTACATCGTCACTTCATCGAATATGCTCATATCTTATCGTATCGTATCAGGAGATGTCAAGCAAGAAGTAAGGAATGACGAGCATTTGGCGTCATTTCGCTGCCTAGGTGTACCTTGGGAGTTTGTTTTGGGATCTCTGCTGTGTACTTTGTTCCTATCGGACTTTTCGACCGAACTGAGACCTATAAAAGAGATCCTTCAGATCTGTATCTGCTCGCTTATGGAATAACATTTCTGTTTAGGTGCATAGCCTACATACTCCGTACGCATTCAAAAGTGCGATTTGCTTTTAGCAGAGTGGCAACCTTTACTTAGCTAGCTCTCGTATATGCAGTTACACTTTATAAGTTTCACATTTCTATTTGTGATGCACTCTGTATAACCATTTCTTTTGTTTGTACTCTAATAGCGCTTGAGAGGAGTCTTCTCTCCCAGAGCGCTCGAGAAATACATCTATCTATCTCTTGGTCATACTCGGCATGAGAACGACATGTACGAGCTGATGAAAACTTTATTGTCGGACTTCTGAGTCGTTATTCCTGATTTGCATTTGTTATTATAATTAGAAATAATCAATGCCGCGACTGGTCGTGCAACGTGCGAGCTCCACCGGAAATGGATCGGGACAATTACTGTTGGCGGCGGAGGAGGAAAAGAAGGAGGAGGTGATGGTGGTGGTAGCACAGTAGCGGTGGAAGAGGAAGAGGTGGAGGAGCGGGGCCACGCGCGAGCCTCGGCAAACTTTTCCCCGACTTCGCAGCCGTCCCTCCAACTTTCCACCCGTGCCACTCCGTCGCGGTGGTGGTTCTCCCCCGAGCGAGGGGATGCGCAATGATATTTCGGCAATTAAACAGCTCCGCTTACACGCACCGCCCTCGCTCGCAAACCTCGCCGTTTATTTGCGCCGCCGTCAATCTTTGTTTGAGGCAAAAATTCAATTTCGATCGGCGCGCGCGCGCGCACCTTGCCGATTTCATTTCAATTAAGCGCTGTCAGTCAGCGACTTCTTTTCGTTTCCTAATTGAAACGTTGAAAAATTTATTTTCTCTCGCGAGAAAGAAAGATTACGAGATCCCGCTGGGGCTCCTGCAGCACGCGTCCTTGAATGGGTCGCGTGAAAAACCGTAATGAAACGTAATTGCATGGCTTTACGACGATTAATTAGGCGGAGGACGTAATAACTCCGTTATGCCCGCTGAGCGAGGAAATGGAAAACGCGCGACGACGAATTCGCGAGCCACGAGGATAGAGTTGTTCCACGGTCGCCGCCGGGTAAGCTGTGTGACGACCTGCTGTGTCGGCGTTGCTTAATTGCTCGGATTTGCATTCCAGCTTTGTTGACATTTCGGACGATGACGAATTCGGCATATCGAGTCGCGTAACATTACACGTTCGTCGGGATCTGCGAAAATTTTCCACTCTGCTATGAATAGGTTGCAAATAACGTATCGCGTAGCTGAACTTTGTTGCTCCCACGTTCGGCTTACGTCAACGTTGTTCGGATTTCATTTCGAGTTTGGGATTTTTTTAAGCAGCACATTTTTGTTTATACTTTTCATGGATAGAGTATAGGAGGCTGATGCAGCAAGCTGAGGAATTAAAATAAAAGGAAAATAATAAATCCAATAAGGATGATAATTTAGGATAATTTAGGACATATAAAGCCAGTGAACGCAAAATTATATTCAAAGTTCTTAATACGTTAAGATATGAAAAATAAAGATAAAATACAGAAAAATAAAGGTTTTACATAATCTTAATTAAAAAAGGAGCTAACCTCGATTAACACTCGTTTTCTGTGTTTACATACCTATCTCGTGCCTATGACTTGCATATTTCCCATTACCTGGCTTTAATTCAGATGATTTCGCAGAATATCGGATTTGAGTCTTGCTTAGCGGGCTTTAGACTTTTACGATCGCTTACAATAGTACAGGAAGAAAACATAGTTCTTTTTCCATATAAATATTTTTCAATTTCTTTATATATTGCAGAAGGAAATAGAATGTTAGTAATAATCTATTTTGCTGAGAAATATAATAACAGGAAACACGGCAAAATTTTAAGTAGCACATTTCAGTTTTCAAAAATTTATATTTATAAATAAAAAGTTCATATTTATAAATGGCAAATGTGAGATGAAAGGATAATAAATTGTTGCGGATTGTTGGTTTATTCTTTGATTGCAAAATTCTATGGTAATTTTCGCTATAAAATTCGCTTTATATACCATAATTTAAGAAAGATGCTGCGAATCGCGTTGAACGAGTTGAGTTCACAGAATGCCGCTGCAAGAGTGCGGCTTCGAGTTGCGGGTTGCGCAACGGAACGCGGTGATCGGAAGAGAACGGAGAAAAACGCCGTGACGAGTCCGCGAGCGTCGAGGACGCAGTTACGCGATCTCCGCTTCAAAGCGCGGCGCGACTTATCGCCGTGTCGCCGCTGGTAATTGCCTAGATCTGCATGCCCCCCTTCCCCTTCGGCTTCCTCGGGATCCCGGATGGTCGTCGTTGTCGCGGGCTGCCGCGGGCGAGTTTGACAAATCGCGCGGGCGTCCCGAGATCTCGAGATTCTTCCGGACGAGAACAGGGGGATGAGGAGGAGGAGGACGAGGACGAGAGAGATCGCCGCGGCGCGAGTAATGCGTCGCGTGTGTGCACTTTGTTGCCTCGCACTTTGTTGCTTCAGAGGGAAGCGAGCGATTTCGCTCGCGGAGGCGCGCGGCTGACAAAGTGGATCGCGGGAACCGCCATCAGTCACGAGTTCCGCGGCGCATTCGTCCCCGTCTTTCTTGCCGCGCTCCGCGTTACTTACCGTTATTAACGCTGCGAACACGCGCGGCCGTCCGTTATCCCTCGGTAGACGCGCGAGCGAGCGAGCGAGCGAGCGAGCGAGAGAGAGAGAGAAAAAGAAAGAGAGAGAGAAGGGAGGGGGGCGTGTGCGGGGAGGGCGATTTCGCGATTATTTATAAAGCCGCGGGCGCGCGCGCGTACATGCCGCTTCCGTCGTTGCTTTTCCGATCGACCGTGAAATCGATTAACCTGCCGGGCGTCGACTTTTCACGTCGTTCCATCGAAATACCGCGTGTTTCACTTTGCCTCTCATCAGTCGGTCTGTCAGTCTGTCTCGTGCAATAACGTATCGCGTGTGCGCGCCGAGATATCAGCCCCGTGTCAGGTTTTCCTTCTTGCATAACCGGCCATTCCGTAAGACACGCGGAAGAATGTTGAGAAGGTCGAGCGGCTTTCTTCTTTCTTCTTCGCGGGAAAAAAGATTTCAGTTCGGATAACTGAATAGGGACCAGACGAAAAATCCACCGACGAGAAGTAATATCTCTGTTACCGTGACCGAAAACATTCGTCCGAAGCATTCAACTGCATTAAAATTCGCTTGAGGTAACTGAGAGCAATCGGCTGAGTAGAAACCTCAAGGAATCTTTCTGTTCCCACAACTGAGTTTTTCATCTGGTCCCCAAGTCACAGAAAAGTTTAGTTACACTAACGGAGTTCGCGTTTTTCCGCGTTGAAAAATTAAAACCAAAGAATATTCACTTTCCGAGTGGCAACCGAGGTCATTTGTATCCATTCCAAGAAGTTTTTCGAAGCATTTTTCTTTAAAAACATCATTAAAAATAAAATACATAGCAATCTATTTTTCACAAAAAGCTACGGGGTCTTCTGGAAGGGTGAAGGAAGGGATGTTTCGATAATTTTTAAATGATTTTTTCGAGCGCTTCAAAAATTGAGGAAGACACTAATGACTCTGGCTGCCACTTCGAAGGTAGCGAAAGTAACGTCGTAGAGTATATTCGGAGAGTTAATCGATTGTTGTACCTTTTTATGTTACAGGTAAGGAGTTTACAAAGAGGCAGCTATGCTGATCAGTTCCGTTGAATTGCCGAGTGCAGCTGCGGATGTCAGTAAATCGAACTTGCGAAGATCTGACACGAATAGGTGACAAAATATTGATTATTATTGAATTTTACACGGCTATCGTACCGTAGACGGTATTATCGCCAAGTGGATACCACGGTGTTAATACGACGGTACTGATGACGAGCGCAACAAGGGGAGCAGCAGGGGCCCCTGGTGGTTGCTCTAGTTAACGCGGTCGAGCACTTATCGGAAATTATCAGTGAGACGTAACCTCCATTACGTAGGCAAATGCAGCTCGTTAAGGCCTATCTTGGATGCAGGTTAACCGCACCCTATGCACCCGGTGCGCTTCGGGGTAGTAGTATGTAAATATCGGCTGAAGCTTCTCTCACTTTTCCCGCCGTAACCTCCTTACGAGTCTCCGCTTTCGTCGCGAGATTAGCGCTCTCAAACACGATAAACATATCCATTTACTTGGCTAGAGTTGTCCGCCATGCTCGAAGGCAGTTGGACATTAATGGACTATTTTCTTGGCTGAAATAATCTGCAAATTGGTGATCAAAATATTAATTCATTAATGCCCAACACTGTGACATTTCTAGTGTTGGGCATTAATAGGTGAAAATTTTCTTTGACTGAAATAATCTGCGAATCAGTGATCAAGATTAATCAATCGTCATAAAAAATTATAAATAATTCTATTGTTTGATGAAATTAATTATCAGTCAAATTTTGATATAATTGATTTTACTCTAATTTATAGATAATTTCATTAAATTATTCTTGATTGCATATATGACGATTAATTAATTTTCATTATTGATTTGCTAATTATTTTAGCCAATGATAATATTAATCCATTAATGTTTAACTGTGTTAAACATAGCAGTTCTAATATTAGGTACTAATAAACGAAAATTTTCTTTGGTTGAAATAATCGGCAAATCAGTGGTTTTTCAAGATTAATCAACCGTCATATATAAAATCACAAATAATTCCATCGATTGATGAAATTAATTATTAATCACACTTTGATATGATCGATTTAATTAATAATTAATTGCATCAATCGATTAAATCATTCGTGATTATATAACTAAATATAGATAAAATTAATTACTAATCAGTGTGCAAGTTATCACGTCAAAGTTTGATTGATAATTAATTTTATCGATCGACGAAATTATTTTATATACAACGATTGATTAATTTTCATTATTGATTTGCTTATTATTTTAGTCAAAGAAAATATTAATCCATTAACGCCCATTACTATGGCAGTTAAAATGTTGGGTATTAATCGATGAAAATTGATATGATCACTTGATTAGTAGTTTGATTATTGATTTGTCGATTATATTTTGGTCAAGGAAAATTTTAATCGATTGATGCCCAACATTGCTCGTGAGGAATCGACGGTTCAAGGATACGAGTAGATCGAGTCGCGTTGTTTTCGAGTTTGCGCCGTGTTCGAGGTATAGCGGTGTTTCAGAAACGTATATTCACGATAAAGATGAGGTGACAATTAGTTATCTAGATCGATAACTTGACGCGTATCTTATCGATGTTACGCTTAAAAGAGGAATGCGCGGAGGAACTTTTTCTTTCCCTCACGGGTTATATTTTCCTTCTCGAAAGTGGACTTGATCTGTTGGTATTTTCAGTGCTTCAGTTATGGGTACGATAAATGAAGATGGACGATTCATTCTCGTCCGTGCCGCGAGATGGTTATCCTCAGGTGTTGACTTAATCCAATAACGCCTTAATTGGATTATTTGGCGCGAAGGCAGAGGCATTTGGCTTCGTTACTCTTCGCGCCAGGCGCTGTATAACGCACTGTGGCTTTCCCACAGAGTGCGCGACGTTCAAATGTAAATATAAACGAGTCATTTGCCGCGCGCTCTCTCCGCGGCGCGGGCGTTTATGCGCGATGCTAGTCGGAAATATCGCGCGGACAGATCGAGGCATCGCACGCGTACAGCGTATACAACGTGTGTACAGAACCGGCGATATCGCGGGCGATATTTTCGGGGGTTCGGCAATTTGGTTTGCACAACAACGTGTAAGCGATAATGGATTTATTAATTCAACGTAGCCTCTCTCTCTTCGCGCACGAGAAAAGAATTCAATTAAAGCGTGAACATTAAGAAGCGACGCTTCGCGCGGCTCTTCACGGCGATGCGACGTTATTGCGCGCAATCAATCCTCGACGAATAAGGAGAATGTACTCGCGCGGTACATTAGCCCTTCCCCGACACCTTCTCGCTCTTTCGAGCCGAGCGTGCAATCCACTCCGCGCGAGGGAATTCTCTCTCGTTCTCTGATATTTAACGGCACCGGCGACAACGACGAGGACGAGGACGACGTCGACGACAGGCGTCCCGAGTCGCTTTCATTATCGCCGTCGCGGCCCTCGCAACGGACTCGCCGGCGCTTTCTCTCGTGCGCCGCGCGACGAATCCTTGAAAAATAATTACAGCGATCATTTCCCAGGCCGTATCGCCGTCGAGGAGTACGAGACGCTCTCCCGACGAATTGAGTAATAAATTGCAGCCGCGCGCGCGCTCACACGTATCGCCGGTTCCGCGACGGGCACGCGCGAATCCCGCGGAATCCCGGTCTCGCTCCGCCGAGGCTTCTCGCGGCCGCCGAATAGCTCGAGCAGGTGCGCTAATTGGAAAGTCAAATGTCAGGAAGCGCGCGAGCGTGGGAACTCTCCTCTCCTCTCGCCCCTTCTGCGCCGCCTTCGCGTCTGACTTGGCTGCGCGATGGAAATTCCGCTCTGACGCTTCCTGTTGTGCAGTGCCGTCGACGCGACGGCGGGAATGCTGCGGAAGGGCTTGCCCCGAAATAATCGGGACGAGACGCCTGATGCGAGGGAGGAGGAGCCGAGGGAGAGGGTGAAGTCGGCTCCTCGCCCCCTTTCGCGCGCTGCCCGAATTGCACCTGCTCGGCTCGCACACGTTTCGCGTCTTCAACGCGGCGAAAGAACGAAACACGCCGTGGCGACGGATTCATGCCGTTTAAAGGAGCCAACCGCGACGGATTCGCGCCGTTGTTCGACGCCATCCTCTGTGTCGCGCAATGCACGACAAGATATCGTTCGTCAAACGGGAAGCGATTTATCGCGAACGATGTCTTATGCACTGCGCGGCGCAGAGGATGGATGCACGTCACAGAGGTGCCGTTAAATATCGGAGGAACGACGCGGTCCGCCATGCAGTCCTCGACTACACGGAGAGAGTTCTTATGACTGCTGTGGGATTTTGTAACCGAGGAATAGATCGACATTCTGCACGGAGGAAATAATGTAGCGAGAATTGCAGCAAAATGTTTGTAATCTTGGACTATGCAGAGGGATTATGACCAGAATTGCTGTATATTCGCTTAAAAATATTATGCATTTGATTCTTCATTGTAGAGTTATGGTAATTACTTGAACGTTTTGTTGCGTAATATGACATAATTAGATTTTATTACAGTAACGAAGAAATTTTGGTGTTTCTGTGCAATTACATCCAATATAAAAACAGTAGGTTATGCTATATTTATAACGGAAATCCCAATACGAATATAACAAGTTCAAAGACTTTTTTCTTGGAGCCAAAGGAGTTAATGGCTGATTTTTGTCCCAAACCGGCATATAAAATTTGCATAGTTGCTATCAGGATATGTGAAAAATGGGTGAAAATCTCAAAGACGGACTATTTATGATAGGCCTTCATTTTTCATTTTTATTAATTTATTTGCTTACAGCTTTATATCTAACGAAACCTGCTATATTTCTAGAGAAATTTGCCGTCTTCTTAGCAAGGTAGATTTTACTGACACTCTACTCCTGTGGACTACTAAAAGCATAGTAAAACTGAAAAGAATTTAGATGAAAAAGAAAAAAGAACACTATAATATCCTCTCCTGTGTATATGGTACAAACACAGCGACATGGAGACGCGCGGAAGAAAGTGTGCTGTAAGAGGAAAGTACCGTAACGTATCGACGTCGATCGTTACCGATGGTTGCGTGAGACGTGTACAAATAGATGTCTGCCGCACGGCGCAATATCATTCTCCGGCGGAAGTGCCACACTCGCGCCCGATAACTCCAGTAACTACGTTTCGTTCTAATAAGTGTTCGAACGACAAGTTTCGCCTCTTTCTCTCTTTTTCTCTCTCTTCCTCCCTCCTCTCTCTCTCTCTCTCTCTCTCTTTCCTGTCTGTCCATCTCTCTCATTATTATTCCGTCGTTACCATTGCGTTGTCCTAGGATCACGCGGAAGCTTCTCGCGTCGCTGGTAAATTTTGAATCTAGCTAGCCGGCTGGCTAGCCGATTGCTTGGCTGGTTGGCTGGCTGGTTGACTGGCTGGTTGACTAGCTGGTTGGCTGACTGGCTGGTTGGCTGGCTCTCCTCTCCCCGATCCTTATCATTTAATTACGCGACACGGAGCGCCGATCTTCGCGCGTGACCCGTGTTCCACGAACGATACGTGAAATAGCGCGGTCGAGAAGAACCGGACGAGACGGCGATCTCATTTCCGTCGGGGAATAGCCGATCGCGCCACTGGAAAGGAATGCAACTCGCGCGGACCTTCCCCGTATCTCCCTTCCCGCCCTTGGAAATACTTCGCGCTGGCCGCCGCGTCGCCCGAGATTTTTCGCTGTAGCCGAAGAGCAACGAGCGGAAAACGATGGAGTGTAAAAGATAAAACGTTCCCCACCTCTTTCTCGCCCCCTCTCCACCCGGCTCCTTCTCGTCCCTTGCGCGCGAACCCGTCCACCCATTGCTCTCGTAAGGAACGAGCTAAGGCCTCGTAAATCGACGGTGAACCAGTTATCGGGGCGGGTAACGGAAGCGTTAGTTACGTCGGCGAGAGAGAGAGAGAGAGAGAGAGAGAGAGAGAGAGAGAGAGAGGAGAGGGAGAGAGAGAGAGAGAGAGAGAGAGAGAGAGAGAGAGAGA
>NW_022639583.1:822026-822742 GCF_010583005.1 Odontomachus brunneus | reverse complement strand
AGAGAGAGAGAGAGAGAGAGAGAGAGAGAGAGAGAGAGAGATTGGGTAGCGCTCCGCAGCGCACAGAATGGTGGTTCGTCTCTAGTGCGGGGCGAGGTATAAATATTTTCCATTTTCGTCCTATTTTCGGCGTACCGACAGATTCTGACCTCTGACGTGTTCGGGGGCCTCCTGCCGACCAGATATACGCACGTTCTCGATCCATTACGGGGAAGTGCGAGCAAATTCTCGACGTAGTGTAGTCTGTCGACGGTGTAACGGTCGTGGGAGTGCACTAGATTAACACAGCACGAGAGAGAGCGAGAGAGAGAGAGAGAGAGAGAGAGAGAGAGAGAAGGGGGAGGAAGAGAGAGCGAGAGAAGAGCTTGGGAGTAACTATTATTGACAACCACCCGCGCTCTCGGTTTTGCGAGGATCGCGTCATCAGGGATTAAATACATGCGGTCACATTTCGCAAGTGATTTTTGTATTTTGCGCGGCGCGGCGTCGCACCGGCAAAAGGCAAGGTGTTAGGCTCAGATCCCTCCTTTTCGTCATCGTGGGGTTCGCAAGGGCTAAGCGGAGGTCGGCGAATCTTACGAGCGAGGTCGACGAGAATCGCGTTACTTTGATGGATGACCCGGGGCTTTCGAATTATTTTGCCTTGACGGAGGCTTCGGGCAAAAACCGTTATGGATCGAGTCTGAAGGTATCGGGGGGTGTAAGCAGGGGGGGGG
>NW_022639583.1:816793-821912 GCF_010583005.1 Odontomachus brunneus | reverse complement strand
AGGGGGGGGGGTAAGCTGAGAGCCGTCGATAGCGGGTAGACGCGGGGGCGGTGGTGGCGCATGGCGGCGGTGGCGGTGGCAACGGTCGGAGGTGAGAGTTCGACGAGCGATCGCAAGAAATTCTCGAGGAGAGGCTGAGACGCGCTATCGATTTTCCTCTTCTTCTCCATCGCGCCGCACGACTCGGCTCGCGCAACGCCATGCCGGCACGGCGCGGAGGCGGCGGCGCGCTCGCCGTGCTTCAATTCATGAAATTTTCCTCCCCTTGTCGCTTCTAGTCACGAACCGCGGGCGACGGCGTGTACCGAGCGGAAGATACGAAACGAAATTGCGCACCAAGCGTCGAGCCACTTCCGCCGCGCGTCGTTGGCCGAGGGAAGGTGCCGAGGTAGAGATTAGAATAGCTATTTTCAATCCACTTCGCTCTCCGGCAGCACCGCGACTCGATTCCCTCAGGGGAAGCTTCTCTTCGGCTAATCACGCCGAGTTATTACTGTCGATGGCGATTCGCGACAGCGACAATATGGATTCGACCGAGTCTCGCACGGGGGACACGAACCAGTCGATGAAATTTGATTGTACACAGGAAAAGAAGTTTGGTTGGATTAACTAAATTTCTGATGAGATATAAACGAACCTGAAAATTCTGCTTGAACTTACCAGAATTCTGCATTGAGAGAAATGTTTTGCCCATTTAACATCAAGTACCCGCAATACCCGCAACAAATGATTTGTTCATACGGAACAGCAAATGATTTTGTGGTGAGGACAAATGATTTAATACCTTTAGATAACCTTTCAGATTATTGCTCCAATAACTAATAAGCAACAATTGTATAATGGAAATATAACTAATCTAACCTAAATGAACAAATGATTTGTATTTCAGTTAATGTATATTGTTAAAACGATCCATTAGCTACAAATGCTTCGAAGCATTGTATAACGATAGCTCTTCATTAAGTGCTTCAAAACGTTTGCAGTGTCTAATGTATCGCATCCAGTGACAAATAATGAGAGATGATTTGCAACGGTAACTATTAAATCTGTTTCCCTAACAACCAAACAGCAACTGTGTTTTTGTCCTGATGACCAAGGGATTGTTCTCAGTATGTTTAAACTCAGAAATCTTGTTAACTTAAACAAAATTCTTGTAACTTCATCTAGAATTTCTTGGTTTGATCATATTTCATCAGAAATCTGGTTAATCTAACCAATCTTTTTTTCGCAAATTTTTTCAATTGAAAAATTTGTATTCTACAATAAAAAAACTTGCAACAAAAGGATCTATAAGAGTTAAACACTGGAAAGATCTGCACGTAATATGTATAAATGTATAATTTCTTAAAACATGTTCCAAGATTGCAAAACTCATAAATGTTTCAATCTCTCATTGGATCCTTTTCAATGTAGATTTACAAAATCGACAATATGAATCAATCAATGTTGTATAGATTGTCACAGATTAATATGAGTACTTGCGCAGCAACAGGGAACAAGAAAGAAATATATCCAAAACCCTCAACTGTTCAAACCGAATAGAATCTATCACGATAATCGAATCATAGGTCAAGCATGGAACTCAACATGAATGTTGGCGAAGGGATCGAAAATTATAAAAGATATGTTACCTGATAATGTATAACCTTAAATTTCACTCAGTTTGTGCCGACTGTAGCGTCTTCGATGGCGCGTGCGCTGATAAACCCTGTCATGAAAGTCCAAAGCCGGACGAAAGAGTCGGCCTTTATCTAAGCGTTTCCAGACGCCGGTGGCACCGTAGTCGCGCGTGTTCCATCGCTATGTTCAAGAGGTTCGTGATAAAAAAGTGAAATATTGGAAAGTTACGACACTGCTATGGGTTTCGCGAAACGGCGAGCTGGTGGGAGGGAGTGGAAGGGGTTATATTTCGGCGCGGTCCTCGCGAGAGGTCTTGTAATGCATGCTTAAGGGAATATTCTACTTTGTTGGGTTGGGAAAATCGAGAAAAAAAAGGGGTTGCTGAAGAAGATTTTTTCAAAGAAACAGAGGGTGTATTTTATGGCCCCGGTATAGCTTAGATTAGATGTAAGTAGTCAAGATCCTGGAGTTAAGTATAAAATAACACAACATAAAACTTTAAACTCGTTTTTCTCGAAGCCACATTTTTCAAACTTACGGAAATGATTACTGAAAAACTATTAAATATATCGCTTTACAATTTGATATGCTTGTTTGAAAGGTATTTTTCTCCAAAAATCAAGGTGATATTTGCAATAGTTTCTATTTCACATGCAAAGGAAGATCAAAATTTTGGCCGAAAATCGTATTGTACTATTTGAAAGGGCGCCATTTTGTCAGTCTTTAGTTTGTAATATTGCTTGTAGTTGAACTGATATATGAACTTGTATATATTAAGAAAATTTTATGTCTCAGATTAACTAGTGGCTCTCAATTATTCCCGTTATATAAGAGTGTATTTTTAACAGTCTTCATCTTAACGCCATCTATATACGATCCACTGGATATAATTTGCGATAACCAAAAATATCATCATATTGTACAAAAAACAATAAACATTTACAAAAAAATATTTACATCTTAATAGCTTCACTACTTTTCTCTAGAAAAATTCTTAAAAACAGACATTTTTCAGACCCAGCAAAATGGAATACTCCCTTGAGACATTCTCGTCTCGACTCTTCATGGTGCAGGGACGAGTACGATAAAGAGGCACCGTCGATAAAGTAGCGGAGTTTTCGGAGCGGCTCGCACAATATTCCGTGTTAATAATCGTTATCGCCCGGTGTACTCGATAATATTTATTATCGGTATCGTCTTCCACACAATACGAGTCACGTCGAGTGACGCGACGCACCGCGATCATGACTTTTACAAGTATTCGTGATACAGATGGTATCTCGACGAGATATCCATTATCTCGACGAGACTTTTAGCTCGCGGCTTGGGAAAATAGGCTCCTTCGCAATTGCGCTCATATTCTCGGAATGCGTGCGTATTATCGAGAGAACTCGTAAATTTTACGAGTGTGACATTTAGCCGAGATAATCTGCCGCGGGAATCGCGTTAGTCGCGGAGACGCGCGAAATATGCGAGATTATTGCGACAACGAACGACGCCCAAAGTTCTCGCGACAGAAGCGATCGCGAGTGTGCGACGGCGAAACGAGATGATACCCAGAATACTTCCATTTCCCTGAGAATTTTGCGAAGCACAAGGAGGAGGATGTTTTAAATATCTCATGCGATATCCTCCTACGCGCAGGAGCGCGCGGTGCACGTATCCTGCATATTCGGCGCGATTTGCGAATAGGATCGTATATTTATAATTCCTCGCTTAAGCGAGGTCGTCGTAGAAAGGCAAAGCTCCGTTTCCAAGCAGGACATCGTGTCTCTCTCTCTCTCTCTCTCTCTCTCTCTCTCTCTCTCTCTCTCTCTCTCTCTCTCCTCTCTCTTCTTTCTTTCTCCTCTCTCTTCTCTCTTTCTCCTCTCTTGCCTCCACGCTCTTATCTGTCTCTCTTACTCGCTCCCCGCTCACCTTTCGTTTCCTCCTTCGCCTCTCGCGTGCTCTTCCGTCCGCGTTCTTCGTTTCTTTCTTGAGCCCTCCGGTGTCATAATACGGTATTCCCCGCGAGCTCCAGGCCCCCCTAATGGAGTTTGCGTGTAAGAGTGAGACAGGCTCGCGAGGGGCTGGAGGCGAAGAGGGCGGGTAGCCGTGAGGGACGCGACGGTGAGCAACGTGGAAGAAGGGATCCGGGGGTAAAACGGCGGCCCACCCCTTTCTTCCTGTCTGCGTCCGTTTCCCGCTCCCACGCGTCTCTCCCTCGTAGACGGTGGGGTGCATAAAACGTTACGAGCGCTAATTTTATTTTGTGTTAGCGGGGCGTCCGCGACGGCGTCGATAATAGGAGGCCCGTTGTACTCCCTTCCCTCTGGAGTATCGCGTCCTCTCTTTCTCTTGGTCTCCTCCCTATCTTGTACACGCGGTACAACGGCCGAATCGATGGAGGAAAGCTGACAAACAGCCCTTTCTCTCGCGCGCGCCGCTCGTCTCTAGGGAGCGCGAACGAGCGAGCGAATGTAGCAGTCGTGTCGGGGCGGCGGGGAAAGAGTGCCAAAGAGGTTACGGAGGTGACACGGTGGCGTTGATATTAACACCTTCGGGAGAACAAAACGAATTACTCGCGAGTGAGGTAACTGCGTGGCGCGCAGCTGATGGCACTGGCTTCGGGAGTATACAGAGAGGATTAAGGGGGTGGCATCGAGAGAAACAGGCAGAGAGAGAGAGAGAGAGAGAGAGAGAGAGAGAGAGAGAGAGAGAGAGAGAGAAGGGGGGAGGAGAAAGAGGCGCGAAGGGAAGAGGCACGAGCAGGCAGTGTAAAAAGCATCATCGCGCTGAGAGCGCGGCACCTTCGTCGTTTCGCCTTTTCATCGCCTCTCCACCCACCTTGCAATTTTCCCTCTTTTACTCGTTCTGAGGCTGAAGCGTGCACAAGGTAAATGTACCGGGCGCTGTCTATGAAAGGTATGACAGTCTCTTTCTCTCTGGGACCATGACGCACGTGACTCCCTTTGACAAGGGCTACGGTCCAGCTTCCTCGAGGGAAACGGGAATTCTCCATCTTCTATGGACCTTTAGTTCGACAGCCACGTTCGCGTGCGAGTGAGCGAAAATTTTATATATTCCGCTTTTGAGATTGCATTTAATTAATTGACAATTTGCGAAAGCCACATTTTCGTCATTATTGTGAAACAGCAATGAGAAGGTGTTCGGGTGGAAATTTAAAACGAGTCTTAAAAAGAGACTGTTCTTCTACCAAGATCCTATAAAAACAGGTTCACTTAGGCTCTATACAGGAATATAATGCTCAGCTACAGATTAGCATCTAGACCTGCAAAACTTGACTAGGCCCTATTTTGGTATACTTAACAAGACTAGATATTTTAATATTTAAAATATAGTAATACTCTCATTCTCTCTCTCTCTCTCTCTTATTAAAATATTTACCTTATAACTATCAATCATGAACTATTAATAAATAGTTGTTCTTTACTGAAGTCATTTCAGGAATTCACTAACTGCCCTTGATCAAGCCTTATTAGCACAAATGTCCTTTGAG
>NW_022639583.1:787901-814049 GCF_010583005.1 Odontomachus brunneus | reverse complement strand
CTTCTCTCTCTCTCTCACTCTCTCACTCTCTCTCTCTCACTCTCTCTCTCTTCTTTATTCCTCCTCCACTTGTAATGCTTTTTTAAATCCTAATTCTGGAATGTAATCTCCCAAGGAGGAAATATATTCTATTCTTTCACCCCTTTCTTTCTTTCTTTCAAATCTTTGCGTACGATTCAGTATATTGTTAATTTTAACGTTAACACTTGCGCAATTAATTTATTTTTTTCTTCTCTTATTGCGTGTTCTTTTTAAATTTATTATTAATTATCTGTTTGTATTATGCTCCACGTGCAATTTTATTTATTTTTGTGTCTCTGAATATCTTCTCTTTTTGTATCTTATTTTGACGACCTAAAATGTACAGAGAAAAAAGTTTGCTTATGTTTGTGTTAAGTTGTAATGGACGAACTACGCCTTTTGATTGAAGGAAACGAAATTTCTGACTGTTAGAATCAAATTTGGATTAATAAGAAACACGGAAATGTTGTGTCTTTAAGCGAAGACGTGCTGGTTCGTTTATTAACCAAACTTTAAATTATTAAACAAACTTGTATACAATTAAATTTTATCCTCTGTATATATTGAAAAACTTTACGGGAGGTTATCTCAATCCCAGGTAATATATTCAGATTATATATATTCTTTCTATCTCTTTGTCTCTCTCCCTCTTTCTTTCCCTCTTTGTCTGCTTCTCTTAGTATCTGTTTCTGTCGTCGCTTCTTGATATTGGCGGCAGTCTCCTCTTTTCCTCGCGTGTTGCAAAGACGACGCGTGTCGGTCGCTCAAATAATTCCCATCTTGCGCGATAACATCCGTGTGGATTATATTTTTGCGAAAGTGATTTAGTGCTCGCTGTGTAGATTACAAATACACTCGCGAATATTCGCATTTTGCCATGCGCATCTGGTATGCATGGGGCACGATTGCATTTATTATCTATTCGCGCATATACATTGCGCGATCGCGCGTAATTAGTTTTTTGCAAATGCATTTCGTGTATCATCATAATTGTTGCCGCGTGTCCGAAATTATTACGAAATCCCTGTTTTCAAGCGGCCAAAGTAAATACCCGGACTAATCCCGACGTCCGAGTATCGTTTATAATTAAAACCCTCGGTGGCGACGTGTTAGGCTCGAATACAAGCCGCATCCGGACCCTCGCGATTTAAACTAATCCGCTCGTAACTCGACGTTGGATATTCCGTGCGCGGGCCTGTTGCCGAATTAGTTCCAGGTAAAACCCGGGGGTGGTGACTGGTCATTTGCCGGGAGCAGCTTGTCCGAGGGGTTGCCTCGGCGAACGACGAGCGCGTTAGCGGGCCAGCGAGTGAGTCACGCTATACACGTGATACTCGGCGACTTGGTTCGCGAACGCGCCGGAGAACGTTACTTATCGGGCACATCCGTTTCTACGAAATTACAACGCGCGTTTTCTTTCCGTTGTCTGTCTCACCTGCACGGCCGGCCGGCAAATACGAGAGATGTGCACGACGGCGTTCCCGATAGAAGAAACGCGCGACGAGTCTTGGCGCAATTCGTGTTTACGCAAGAAGATACCGCGCGATCCGTGTAAATCCTTGTCGTCCGGGACTCTCTTGTGTGTGTGTGTGTGCAGAGAGAAAGAACATTCTCTCCCATGCTCGCGAACCGGACAAGGAGTAGAACGGGGATGCAGGTGCGGCGACGGCGGCTGGTCGTGTTGTGGTGTGTCTCTTCTTGAAGAGAGGCGCCGTTTACGCCAAAGCGATGGCTTGTACATTGACCGCCCGATCGGTCGGCTTACGAGAAAGAGACAAGAAAACAAGACGCGACTAACGCGCATATTGAATGGAACTATATGTTCTTTATGTTTATTATTTTTTTTACCAGCGCAAATTTCTCGCAGAGGAGGTGGGAAACGAGATAAAGACGATGGTCTACGCTCTGACGGAAAAATAATCTGAGAAATAGATATTCATTGAATGGAAGATATAATCATATATTTACTTAAATCTGAATTCTTCTATTTATATAGAATAAACAATTGCTTTCATGAAAATCAAAGTTTTAAAAAAATACTGAGAGAAAAAATAATTTATTTAGCTGAAATTATAATTATTTTTGGCACCAATAATTTTTTTATAGTAAAATAATAGTGATAACATGCATATAAAATTATTATCACTGACATTATAGTAGGATTTAATTTAAAAAAAATAATTCTTTTGACTATAATTTATAGTAATTATTTCTCTATGTAATTACAGTTACAAATATATTACAAACATTTTACCAATTTATTTTCTCATTTGAAAAATACTTCATATTAGTATAAATAAATATGTGATTAATATTCCTAATGAATAAATGTTTCTTTCTCAGTGAATAAATACATTTGCGTTAAAGGAATGGTAGATATCGATACAATGCAGTTAAGTAGTTGTACTTGGTTACATAGAATTGCAAATGCTCCAATAGAGTAAAAGCACAATTGCCAATGTGTTATAAAGGGGGTATTCCATGTTATATCAAAAACAGAAAAAGATTTCTTAATAAAAAAGGTTTTTTATTCTTGATCTAACATGAGATACCCTTTATATAATGCACTGACATTTGTACTTTCTCTCTGTAAACGCATTTGCGATTTTACGCAACGAATAGAACAACAGTGCAAACTACAAAACTGCTTTATGCCAGCATCGCCTCGGAGTGTATCAGGGAACGTTGTTGCAAAACGGGTGTACGAAAATGAAATACGAATTAACTGCGTGTGCAACAGTGGAATGAGAATGTTCATTTCTCGAATACCGCAGCAGATATCCTTATCGCGGCACAGAACGCAAACGCATCCGCAAAAAACATTGATAACGCACTACAGTTCCGCACAACGATAGACTCGCACAAGAATAGCCTGTGCACTGATTAGCTGCTCGAATGTCGGGACGAATCAGTTCCACGACACGATTCGTCGTTGTATTGGTGGATTATGAGCTTTCAAAAGCGACTAATTGCAACAATGAAAGTAACAATAGAAGTGTGAAAATTCACGCGAGGAAATGTTCTCGTTAATCGCACATCTCTGACGAATCGCATCATCAGCAGACAAAAACACATCGGTCGAGCGTATTCAAACAACGCGAAAAATTCGTATCGACCTCTCAGTGGAGCAAAAGCCGTACATTCAGTCAGTGGAAATTTTCAGTATTTTTCAAGGAGCTCGGAAAACTTGGCGTTGACGGCGCCGGCACTTTTTCGTAATCTTAGATCTGTCGCGCTCGCTCGCTCGCGAACGAAATCGTCGTCGGTTACAAAATTTCTGCCGGGAAGCGCTCGGGTAAGAGACGCGCGAGAGAGACCAGCCATTACGAAGTTTTCCACCTCGCGCTGGCTAGAGCCGAGCAAAATAGACCCGCGGAATGCGTCGGCGTCTCGCGCTCAAGGCCGGAAAGATCGTGAGAGCGGTTTCCCGCCGACTCTGCAGCCGCGTAAAAATTTTCGCTCGCGGAAGAGAGACGCGGGCCGTCGCAATTACGCACGCCGGCATCGTTCGACGCGGCCCCTTCTAACCCCATTATCAGCCGCGTCGTAAAGATAATATCGTTTCATTAAAGAGCCACAGTACAAATATAGATACGCGAATGGCGAGGAACGGCCAGTCACGTAGCGGTCATGCGGCTGAGAACTTCGATTCCCGGAGAAACCAGACCGGGAGATAGCTTGTCGTGCGGCGATAATTGTATTATCGTCACGATACGATTAATTGCCGCTCGAACTATAGCGATACGGCGGTATCATTATCGAGATACACATGCGGCAACCTAAGAAGAGAATAAACATTTTCTGTACCGTGACAGTTTGAGAATTGTTTTTTTTTCTTTTTTTCACTTTTTAAAAGACGTAATCTTGGAATCGATAACGCGTCGACAAATTACGAAATGCACTCTAGTCGGCTTACAAATTCACACACGAAAGCTGCAAGACCGGTTCATTTATCCTAGCTTGAAACGAATGAGACTGGTTGCTCAGAATTTTATCCCATGGTCCTGATCGACCTCAATTGGTTATCAGGTCCGCATAAGATAGTGTTATCGGGTCCTAAGAAGTCATATAACGTCGCGTGGTAATCAGGACTTTACTTCGTCAAATCCTAGTTCCTTGTACATACAGAAAACATTTTTTTTTTATTTAACGCATTTTGTTGAGTTCAAGCAAATATAATCATTGAATGAATTGTTCAAAAAAGCTAATGTTTGATAAAAAAAAAAAAATAGCGACTAACGGTTGTCATACTTCATACGTTCGTGTCTTTTCGATTGATTCCGAACGGCGAACAGCTACGATCACTATCCCCATCTCTTACATTGAGAAAAAGATGTTCGATAATTGTAATCATATAATAATACAGAGAAATAATTAGTATAAATTGTGATCGAGGAAATTTTTTTACGACATTCTGCTATAATATTAGTGACAATAACTTTATATGCATATTACTATTTCCGTGTTGGAACAACCAAAAAGTATAATTGAGGTAAAAAAATAACTATTTTAGTTAGATCAATCATTTTTCTCTTTCAATTTTCTTTCAAGACGATCGTTGATTGTTCGACTTCAAAGATCAAACGGCATGCACCCACTCTAGAGTTCCTCTAATCAGGGTTAAGACAAAGCATGATGATTCTTGAATGGTCTGCATCTTGTCCGCCATTTTTAGGGGTGATGTGAGTGGGAGAAAAAGTGATGTAAGTGGAAGTTAGAAACTCTAAGATTGATAAATAACGAAGCATACATAATATCAGGCTGCATAATATCAGGCAATTCCTGATGAAAATTTCTAGTCGGTTGACTTCTCTTCCCCGCGAAGATTTTCTTTTTGCGGAGAGATGAGCGGACTTGTATGAGCTATTTATTTGCATTGCATACTTTTTTTGAATTGTCCCTATCTGTTTCCCTCTAGTGTATTTAGCTCATTCTCTATCTCAGTTCTCCGCCTGCTCGACTAATGCTATTACATTTTTATTCCGCTTCGATTTTATTTTGCTTCGATTCAGCGGATCGCGAGGATAATCAGCACAATAAATAAGTCACGGACTCGTTTGGTCTCCCTCTCTCGTGGAGAACTCTCGACGAGAGCTACATCGCGACGATCTAAGATACGAGACGCAAAGAGTTCGATCCTCTCGGTCGTTCACTATTCCTCGCTTCTTCACTGCGCCGGTGCTTCAGCGACGTCGTCATCGAAATGAAAAGAAAGCTTATGTAAATTACAATCGTCACGACTCCGTAGGAACCGCGGCGGGCAGGACGCGTCCTCGTCCCCGTTCGTGTCGGATCGTAAGCGCGCGGTGCACGGGCAACGAGTGTCGGACGAAAAAATAGATGGCGGAGAGGAGAGAGGTGAGAAAGAAAGAGAGAGAACGAGGGCGAGTGGTGGTGGGAGAGGCAGGAGGGCGGGAAAGAGGAAACCGAGAGTGGAATTGCTTCTCCTCCTCTGCGCCAAGTGTCATTTTCTTTTCGTCATCCATTTACTTTTTCTATCTTCTTCTCGCGCGCTTCTCGGCTCAGTCGTCGGAGGATATCTTTGCGTCGTACGCCATTCACATAGGTAACTGCACGTAACAATATATCGTTACGAAGAGCCGTAAACATGCTTACAATACGCGCTACATACATATATTATGTCCATTATGCTCTCCGCGACAAATTTGCAGTTCCATTTTATCAATTATGTTGTTTCCTAAGAATCACGCTCTTTTTTGTTCAGTTTGGATAATAGGTATCAAGGGATTTGCGAAAATTATTTACAACAAATACAATAATTGAGTTTCTCTAGTAGATAAAATGACGTAACACAATTGCCCGTTACTAGAGAGAGTGGAGGGGAGAGAGAGAGATTAAATTTTTATTTTTTCATAATTCCCTGATGAACGTTGTGTATATTTGCGAACGTCGTTTTACGGGGAGCAGTAATTTCATTGCATTAAAAAGTTTTGAGAATTATTTACGTTAAATGAAACAATTAAGTTCTTCAGTAAATAAAATTACGTAATACAATTGTCCATTGTTAAAAAGAAAGAGAAAGAGAGAGATTAAAATTTTTTATTTTTTTATAATCTTCTATGTTTCTGAATATAATTTTACGAGATGGTAGTAAATATACTCTAGAAAATTCACTATTTCGTTTCATTTATATAATGCTGTCAATTGGCATACTTCAGCATACGTTTATCTGTCGAGTTAGACCCTTATCTTCTGGTCGCGCTACCGATGAATACGTTCTATTCCGAGCGATTTACATGCGAAGAATGCCGTACGCTCGAGTTCCACGTGTGTTTCGTTTTCTATTCTCGCTATCGATCAATTCGTTTCACCGTCAACTGCTCTTTCTTTTTCGCTCTTTTGCGGCGTTCTCCCTGGCGGCAATGGCAAAAGGCGGAAGCAAAACCGACAATACGTTCGCGGCAGAGTGATTAGCGGCACGGTGGTGGCGGCGGCGGCGGCAGCAGCGATGGGTGGAGGAAAATGAAGGTGGGGGTGGTCCGGACTGAAGAGGTTGCCCCTGAACATTATCCAACCATCCAAGAGGCACTGTATAAACAAAGAGAAGAGAAGGAGATCCCGGGAAGGCGGAAAAAGTGGAGAACGCGGTAGTAGGGCTTTCACGTATAAACCGTCTGTATACATGTATATGTGTGTGTGTGTGTGTATGTGTGCGCGCGCGTATATGTGTACATGTGTGGAGGTGTTTGTGTCTACTCATACTCGCAGACACGGGGAAGTCAGCGCACAACCCCAGCTAGTCACATCAAAGGCGTCGTGGAAAAGCTGCAAATGCACGAAAGAATGGGTTAAAAATCCGGCCACCGCAGCGTCACTGCGCTCGCCGGGTGAAAAGAAGAGGGGCTTCCCACAGGAAAGCCCTGGAGAACGCTGAAGGACCTCAAAACGAAAACATTTCGCCCTCAAAGCGCGCCTCCCTCGCTCCGGACGTGCGCGGAGTCACTCCTCTCTCTTGAGTTTTGCCCTTATTTCTCGCGCCACCCCTCTTCAGGCGCGTGTTTCTGCTTGCAAGGTTAGAAGTAGAGACCGATTGATAAGCAAATCAAGTTAGGTACGAGATCGCACGCGCGCATACTTGAGTAAATAGTATGTAATTCAAGGAGATCTTAACTTCTTCAAGGCTAACGTTATGGAAGATAAGCATGTGCGCGTTTGTACGAGGGCTGTATGATAAGTACCCGTGTTAGTGAAGGAAATGCATTTTTTTATTTTTTTTTTTTTATTTATTTCTCAACATAGTCTCCTTTCAGCTCGATACACTTAATTCAGCAATATTCCAACGTTTTTATATCATCCAAAAAATATGATTTGTCGAACGCAAAAATAGGCCTCTGTTTCGGCGATGACTTCCTCGTTTGACGTGAACAGCTTTTCGCCAAGCCATTTTTTCATGTTTGGAAATAAATAGAAATCGCAGGGGGCCAAATCTGAAGAATAGGGTGGATGAGACAGCAATTCGTAGCGTAATTCGACCAGTTTTGCTGTGGCGATTGCGGACGAATGAGCCGGTGCGTTGTCATGATGAAAGAGCACATTTTTCTTCGCCAAATGAGGCCGTTTTCTCTTCAATTCAGTGTCGAATTGGCCCAATAAATCAGCATAGTACTGCCCCGTGATTGTCCTTCCCTTCTCCAAATAGTCGGTGAAAATGATGCCTTGCGAATTTCAAAAAACGGTGGCTATGATCTTTCCGGCCGATGAAACCGTTTTTGCCTTCTTTGGAGCAGGTTCACCGGGTGAGGTCCACTGTTTTGACTGTTCTTTCGTTTCTGGCGTGTAGTGATGGATCCATGTTTCGTCAACAGTGACGAAACGCCACATAAACTCTTTCGGATTGCGCTTAAACATGTCCAAACAGTGCTCCGAAGTTGTCATGCGATTCCGTTCCACTGTGAGCAAACGCGGCATCCATCTCGCCGATAGCTTTCTCATGCCCAATTTTTCGTGTAGGATATTTTTTACGCGTTTAATTGAGATATTTACAATGTCAGCAATCTCTCTGATCTTCAAACGGCGATCTGCTAACACGATATTATGGATTTTGTTGACCGTATCCTCCGTAGTCACCTCAATCGGACGACCTGGGCGCTCTTCATCAAAAACGGATGTTCGGCCACGCTTGAATTCATTGAACCAATATCTGATGGTAGTCATCGAAGGTGCATGGTCCTTATAAATGGCATGCAACTTCATTTTGATTTCCTCACACGTCTTCCCATCCAAAAAAAGGAATCGAATCACTGACCAATATTGCTCTTTTTCCTTGGTTGCAAACAAATACAAACTTGTCCACTTCCAACAGTTATCAGAACAAAACTACTCGATAAATCTGTCTGAAATTTTGACTGGCATTGTTCGGAAGACGGCGTTAAACGATGGTACACAGACTTTGTCAGTGACGCTATCAGTCGTTAAACACGGATACCTATCATACAGCCCTCGTAAGTTTGTTTCCTTCATTTTTATCTTCAACTTAAATTTAACTTCAAATCAGTTCCATAAATTTAATATTGTTTATGAAACTAACTTTGCATTTTAATGTGTAGGATGTGGAGACTTAATAAATTCTAATAAAAAAAAGAAAATAATCGATCTTTATAAAACGATTCTTTTTAGCAGAATCGTGAATGACTGGTCTTCGTCTGAACTAAAAGTAAATCTACGATTAAAAGTGCAAATATCAAAGTGAGTCCTGCAGACATCCAATTATTTATCGGTCCATAATGGAATTTTCACTTAATGTGATTTATAGTCCTATAAATCAACCAAACATTATCTTTTTTATAACATCCGACTCACTTTATATAAGAAGTGTTGAAATTGATAAAATCGCGCGTAGTTTTCGCTGCTCTCCGGTCGCTCTCTGTTCAGGATTAATAAATCGTTTGCGCTCACTAATTCAATTATCAGTTATCAATTAGTAATCAAAGTCTCCGCTTCGAGCACGTCGTCACGCGATCTTTTTCGTTTCGTTACGACGAGCGGCGTGGCGGAGCGATATTGCCGGCTCGATTCGACGAGACGCGGGCGTTTGTTTCATTCTCATTACCAGAAGTGGCGTTGAAGAGATGAAAAGCAAGCGGGAGCGAAAAAGAGGAGCGACTCGAAATTGGCGCAATTACGACTTTAAACGACTCTCGCCGTGTCTGCCTCCGTTCTTCCCTCGTCCTCCCCTCTCTCATCCCCTTCTTCTCCACTTCCTCCTCCTTCTTCTCGTCGTCTCCTTTGGGGAAGCGAAAAAAGAAGACGCGCGAAAAGCCTCCTTCTCCATTCGCGTCGCTAAAGTTGCCGAGGTTTACTAGCGAGTCACAGCTTTAAACTTTTATCCGATCTGAATACTACCACCTCTCGCGCTCACACACGCGATACACACATGCACACACGTTCAGTCAGCTGCATATATGTGTCTCCGCGCACATGTAAATATGCCGGGCCCGGCATAAGGCAGCAATGTCAAATTGAATCTGTCCAAGTTTACCCTTAAACGAAGCGGAAACTTTTGTCAAGACTCAAAGCAACTTCCGACTCGCGTGCATCGTAGACGTGTCTGTGATTACTGCTCGCTGGTGTGTGCGTGCGCGTACAAGAAGAAGGGGCCGACGTCTCACCCAAAGGAGCATCGTAGACGATTGCTCTCTCTCCTCCTCCTCCTCCTCCTCGTATTCGGTTTTCATTTTTTTCCAGTCTCGACGCGGCCGAATTCCCCGGGGACCACGTCGGGGACTCTCCGCGACTCGTTGCTCACCGACCGTGACACGAGTCACGATACGTCGTTAATCTTTGACGCTGCGGTCTCCAGGCGGAACCGGAAGTCGATCGCCGGCGATGTCACTGCCGGTCGTCATCGTGTGCCGGCGCGGCGCAATCTTCGAAATTGCACGACGAACGACGGGGACCGGCTCCACGACGGATAAAACTGATTGGTCCGTGGGACATCGCGTCAGCTGTTCTCCGATCGTAGTTGATTCGACACGTAACTCCCATATACGTATGTATGTACGTACGAACGTACGTACGTATGAGGGTATGAACGTACGTACCGGTTGTGTAGCGCGGCCACGTAGCTGTCTGTTAGAAATGCAATACGCGAGTGCATCGGCCCGTACAGACCGCGCGCGGCGAAATATTCGGAGATCTGGAAATGCTTTCTCGCGTGCGGTCGATGCGAAATGGGAAACGGCGCCGAGCACGGATTGCCGAGTTATTTTTTTTCCCTTCTTTTTATCCTTCCTCTCCCCCCCCCCCCTCTTCCTTTCTCCTTTTTTCACGTCGGAAGGCACATTTCCGTTTTCGCAAAACTGCGATGTAACGAGCAACGCGCCGGTGAGCAAATTGCCGCGGGCCGAGCGTGCCACGTGCTGTGCCACGTATTCGCGCATAAACATCTCCTTGGCGCTCATACAAAGACCGTTGCGAGAACTTTGAAAACGCGCGACGTAGCGCTCCTGCGAATTCCCGCGTACAAAGTTTTAATATGAAGGTGGAACTCAGGTGGACTTACACGATTATCATCACGACGTGAGACAAATAAATGATGAAAACTTCACAACTTTTTATAAATTACATTTATGAAGCTAATATACTATATACTGAGTGAAAATCGTTACATTTATATCGATTTGAGAAGCCTTCGTCTGCCTCGATCTGTCTTGTTTGTTAAATGCGAATGACTCATTGCGACCGCGTTGTTAAGGGAGAATGAGGTAGGTTATTTGGTCACTGGGTAAGTTGGCAAAATCGGTTATTTCTACTGTTGATTTCTTTAATAGATTTCAGAATCAAACAAGCAAGGATTTCAAAGCCATCTTTGACATGTTTAAAAGTCTTGTTTACTTAATTTTTTAACTTATTAAGAAATACTAGAAATAACCGCTTTTGCCAACTTACCCCGATAGCCAGCTAGTCCCGGTCTCTCGTGCAGTTTGGATATGCGTGTGTTAATAATTCGATGATTCGGCGGGGATCGCGAGCGCTCGTCAGTGACGCGATCGCTAAGGCGAAAATTGCGAAGGGGTTGGTTCGCGGCGCGGGGACGGACGAGGCGGCGGCAAAACTTTCGCGGGCTCCACGAGGGCGATGCACCCTTCTCGACGCGCCCACGGGAAAACGTATACGCCGTGACACATATGTACTAGGTAACGTCACGTATCTATCTCGTGTATTTACCTATCGCATCGATGCGAGACGCGCGGGAGAACTTTTATCCTCCTCGCGCCGGGGCTGCCCTTCCTCCTCCTCCTCCTCCCTCTCCCTGCGCCTCGAGCTAGAGTTTCGGTGTGGACCGGCATGGCATGGCGCGGTTCGGCTCGACTCGACTCGGCCCTGCGGGATGGTGGCGGTGGTCGATCTCTCTCCTCGTTTTTCATCGGTTCCAGTCAATAAAGCTCGTGGCTCTTGTTTTGCCTTCGACTGACCACGCTGGCGCGGTTCCGTTCTTCTGCTTCGCAACTACCTCCACCGTTTTTCGCGTCCCTCTCTCCATTTCTCTCTCTCTTTCTCTCTTTCTTTCGCTGTCTGTCTCCTTTTATTCTTGGCCGGGTTGATCCGCCGTCGGCGAACGCGACGTTCCGGCGTGCTCCGGCGAAAATAATGCAAGAAAAGCCTTTGTGGCTTGCGGAAAAAGGAAGGGTTCGGCCCGAAACTTTGCCGGGGCGCCTGCCTCGCCCAAGAAACCGACTGGCGGAACAATCGAATTGATTTTGTACGTCTTATTACCCCGGGGCGAAGCGGACGTCGTGACTGCCGCGTTTGTACGAGTGACAAAAATCATACGATCCAGGTGACATTTGGTGGATCCTACGTAGACGCCGACAAAAATCTAGGGCAGGAATAGACGAACCGTTAAAGGTATTTTGTGCATTTTTCGCTTCACGTTTACTACGTGTATTCTTCCGAATACACACCGCAAAATGAAGTTTTAAAACAACATGCTTGAAACATGTTATTGATATGTCTTCACTAACACACTATACTGTCACTTCAAATTAACATATGTATGTGTGTTAAAATAACATATATATGTGTGTTAAATATAAAAAAAATATTTCTTTAGTTTTAATAAATTTTGTTAAGTAGACACAAATTTAATCACTGAAATGCCTGAAAAAACTAATATTTGGTAAAAATCATACTAATGACTGCCGACGACGGCAAAAGTTGTCATAATTTATACTTATTCATGTCCCTCCGGATTTCAATCACGAATGCATTACAAATCCAAATATATTTTTAAACGTGTGAGCATGTAATTTGACTGAAGCTCTTTTTACATACATCTTACCGTTTTGAATCACGTCATTTAACGTTCAAGTCATTTTACGTTTAAAATTATAATTTAATATGTTTAAACGTTATTTAAACCTGTTAAGTTACGTGACTTAAACTAGTCAGAAATGTGTAAAAAGAGACTCAGCTAAAATAACACCTGGATGTGCAGTGCTGCGGCCGGCCGGCACAATCTTCCTTCTAGACGCGCTCGATTGTTGCTTGACTTTGAAGATCGAGTAGCAGGCAATCATCCCAATGGCTTTGAAACATTCACGAAACATTGTAATGACATATACACTGACAGTATTGAGAATAACAGTCAGAATACAATAGTCGTTATGTAATGAATATTGATGCATTGAAATCTAGATCTAGGAAATTAGTACTAAAAGTATCTCACACATAGTTACAATAACATTTTACAGATTACTTTCTTAAAGTGAATCAGGAAAAATGTTTCTGATTAAACTAGTGGAAAAAACATTTTTGATAATCAGTGAATATTCATTGATTTTCAGTGGAAACACTTTCACTTTATTGCCTTATCTCACTGATTTTGACCAATAAAAAAATTTTACTTTCAAAATCTGTACACTACAAATTCGTTATACGTTGCATCAAATCCAACTTCTTGCATTTGTGGCGATAGAATAGAGTGTAATAACACTGCTTGTGTTTGCAAATTGCATCAATAATAGCAACAGTCGCTATCAACTATCATCAACTGATTTTAGCGAGATTTTACTAGTAACAATGCTACAGTTATAACTGAACCACCAGCTACAAGTATAGCATTTCAGTGAAGAATACACTGATTGTGCTGTAGAGAGTACGTTAGGTTAAATAATGCAACGTGTGTTATCGAGGTTATGAGGTGTGTGCGTGTGACGTCAATTGCTACGTTATCCAATGTATTGTCCAAGTGTGTGTTCTCAGCATGCTCTGAATATCATTCTGTGTCTGAATGACACGCTCTATACGTGTGCTACCATTGAAGGAAAAAAACGCGTTTCTGTAATGTGTGTTTTGTGGCGCGTAACAGAAAGGTATGTCGTTTAAACACACTTCTGTCACTAAGAACGCGTTCTTTTGATGCACTTGCCAGCTTGTGTGCCGGAACAACACACTATCAGATGATTGTACACATTGTCCCATATCTATTTTTGCAGTGTTAGCACACGTGTGCCGCGACGGCATACCGATGTTTGCGCGTTTGCGCGACGTCTAATTCCTTCCCGACCGCGATTCCGCGATTCTTCTTCTACCTTCTTTTTTTTATTTAAAAATCCATTTAAATTAAGCGCGTCGGGACAGGTATAGACAGATCCGTCACGAGGCGCAGCGCGGCGTCCACGTGAAATTCCGGAGTCGTGGACCGTGTTTTCGCGTCGCGAGCAGGAAGAGCGCCGTGTACAGATACTGGTACCGGATTCACGGTCGGTGCCCTCGATACAAAGGGCCCCCTTTCCCTCCGCGCCTGTCGCACGAAGAACCACACAGTGTCCACCCCCGTTGCCCCCGTTCTTCCTGCGCTCCTTCGTCCCGTGGCTCCGGTTACCCTGAAAAGGGCGAAAGCCCGCACCAAAAAGTCCCGCGCCGGTCCCGCGACGCGGATATCGGGCGCCGTTTCTGTGCACGCGTTCATAACAGAACCCGCAGGAAACTGCTGAAAGGAGTCGAGAAGTAAAGGGAGAAAAGGTGGGAAAAAGAAAGAGTTGATCCACCCGCAGGAAACGTGTCGGCGAGGAGAGGAAGAGAAGAAGAAAAGGAAAGAGAAGCAGCCGATGTCTCATTCTGGATCTATACTGTTTTCCATTGCGTGGTGTATGTGCCTCCGTATTATTTACCGCTGATATATTTGCCATCCGTGCTTTATTCTGAATTCGCAGAATTCATGTGTCAGGAGAGACTTGATTTGTGATAATCCCGAAGATGTTACAAGGAAACGATTGGAACGAGTGGTAAACGGTGGCAGTACGCACGATAACTCGAAACCCTCGTCTCTGTGCATATTTAAAACAGCAAGAATCGTGAATTAGGTGTCCCCGAGTCGCGTAATTATATTATACATGCCGCATTCGCGAATTTCGCTACGACCGCTACGGTCGACCTCGATTTTCCTCCGCCGTGTCGCCGGAATAGGAATCAATGATCCACTTGGGAATTCTGGTTGTCGTAAACATGCTAATTAGACCATGTTAATCTATGTCGGATAACCAGTGTCGAATAACTATGGGGGGATGGTTACCGCCGGAACGAATGGCCGTCCGGGAAGTTGGTGCCAGTTAATACCTTTAACGGTTACGTCATAATTTATGCGGAGCGACCTTAACTGAATTAAACGGAAGTTGCTCAAGCGGCGCGCTGTCACTTCATCTCATCGTAGTATAAAGCTCACGCTCAGGTAGCTCGATTCGCGCGCCTTTCCACAATTCTTTTTTTTTTCGACCGTTCATTAAATTCGCTCATCCCCTAAAGGCTGCGAAATGAATCTTAAGTCATGTCAGGACGAGATCCGCGACTTCACCGCCGCGAAGTCTTTGTTCCATTTGCTCAACGACCCCGATTACCTACTTCACTTAACTTTCCACTGAAGAAAGTAAACAAATAACTCGCTAACTTGACCTACTACCTCCTCGCCGTTCTCGTGTAAAACCGGGTGCAATCGCGGCGAGAAAAACGAGTAGTTCCCTCTTCTTCTCGATTTGTTTCACGCCATTGCGGGAGTGCTGTCGCAATGACTGATCGGCCGACTTCTATCTGTTCCCAAACAGACAAGCGGGACACGACGGCGCGCTGCGTCGTGTCACACCCCCCGCCTCGGCTTTTAGACTTACTCGTAGGCGCACCGAGTTAGATCCGTAAGACGAAGCCGTAAGTGATCGACTGACTTTGGATCCCCGACGGACGATAATGAGATTGGCGTAGAGAACGATGGACGCGGATCTAGCGGTGTTGTCGCGCACATGTCGCGCTTGCGACTTAATATATAGCTCCATTTTATTTTATTCCTGGTTTCACAGTTTGTTTAACTTCTCTCCTCGACACTTCAAGTGGTGTGAATTTACAAATCTGGTTGTGCTGATCAGATTCAATAGTAAAATATGGAATAACCAATTGTATGATTGCTGCAAACATAGAACAATTGCTGAGTGGCTAGCGTTGTAACAGTAACGATATCTGGTTGTTCCCATTAGAGTATATCCATGACAAATGTCACTCCAACTCGTTACCATTTCTAGTTGCCACAAACAGATTAAGTACGTTGTAGTTAATGTAGTTGATATACTAAAGTAACTGGTCATATCAACTGTACACATTACCATCATACAAAGTAACTAGGGTGACGCCTATTTTGATATTCTGAATTTTACTTCAATTATTAACATATCAATCCCTTTTGATTTTATTTAACCTACTAGCTTTGTGCCGAAAGATCCTCTTTAGAACAAGTAGCATGTATTTCTTGTCATTTAGAGACGTTAAGCAGAACTTCAGTTTCAATATATATTAAACATATATTGAGAAAAAATAGGGGTTGGCTTAATAATAATAAGACTTTGCTTAAACGAACAAAATTTGTTTAAGTAAACGTTTAGTTTCGATTGAGCGAATTATATAGTTGCTATGACGAGTTATATATATATATATACACAGGGAGTTAAGAAGTAACTTGTAACGAAGTTACAGTTACAATTATATTTTTTTGGTAACTGTAAATTAACTTAGTTACTTCTTTCCCACTTATAACTGTAACTTAACTTAGTTACTTATTTTTAGTAACTTATAACTTTTTTTAACAGTTACTTTAATAGTTACTTGGGGAACATAAAATAAAATTAAAATTATATTGTAATCGTATATTAATTTAATAACCCAAACAGCATTGAGAATTAAAAAAAAATTGGTGACATACGACTGAATTCTCCTTAAATTCTCTGTGCTATCTGGGAAATTTATCAACGTATTTATGGAACATATGAAATTCAACAAATTAAACAATAAGTTGCGGTGATATAGTTAATGACCAAATCGTAATCATTGAAACTCTCTCTCTCTCTATATATATATATATATATATATGTATATATATGTATATATATATATATATATATATATATAGAGAGAGAGAGAGAGAGAGAGAGTTTCAATGATTACGATTTGGTCATTAACTATATCAACTTATTGTTGCACTAACGTGTAATTTGTTCAGTGGACAAAATATTTGTTTGAAGCCGGTGATTTCGCTGATCCAACTGCTTCAGTAGAAAATAGGGCTAAAATTTCGGGATTAGGCATGTGTTCAGGAATTGTGGTACGTTTATCTTACTTAATTATGATCGAAATTCGCTTGCCGGAACAATAAAGTTGTCGTTAATTTCACGGGCAGTACGTTGATAGATCTGGATGCTTAGTGTAAACTCTTATCTACCCTCTTTCGACCGCGATAAATCTCGGGCGTGCGTCATTAACCGTGTCGCACTTCGATCACCGGCAGTCGCGCACTCACGCACCCTGAATATGAGGCCCAGCTTCGATCTGGCGATCCCGCCAGCGTTTAAGTTCCCCTTCATCAATATTAATTCCGCGCAGTCCGAGACTGGAAGAGGGGTCGGCGTTAGATGTGTCACCGAGGCGACACGATCGTCGTCTCCTCTGGCCGCGGCCCGCCCGTCCGTCCGTTCTCGGTGTCGGCGAAAAAAAGGATCGGAGAGATCTCCCACGATCCTACGGGTACCTGCCACGCTGAGGGATAAGGGAAGATTAAGCGAAACCTTAAGCGACCAAGTCGTTTTTAGCTTATACGGATCAGGAGGGTGGGTACCAAGGTTTCAGGAAGGGCACGCAGGCCTGACGCGCCGTAACCTGCGAGGGTAGAAAGGAACCTTGGAACGCCAGGACACACACTTGCTGAGGCGGGCAAGGGGAGGGCAGAAGGGGCTTGCAGCCTGCGCGATCACGTATACATAGGTGTGTGTGTGTGTGTGTGTGTGTGTGTGTGTATGTACATCTGTGCGCAAGTGTGTGTGAGCCTGTGCCCCCGTAAAATACGAGCGTGCCGGAGTTAAGCCGGCTATAGATCGTGGAAAAGCGGAGAGAGAAAGAGGCGGCGCGGGGCAAGGGAGAGCGAGCGGTTGAGAGGGCGGGCGAAGGCTTGTGCAACCTCACCTTTCGAGGGAGAGCTACAGGAGTCTGCTCTTTCAACTCCGGAATCTTCTTACGTTTCGCTGGTTCCGACTGTCTCTCTAGACGCCCCTGTCTCTATCTATCTTGCATTCTTTTCTACCGCGCCGCGCATCGGCGAGGGAATCCGCGACTTCTTTGTGCAATTGCTTCGGAGATACTCGCGTGATGCTTGAGATCGCAATATCGGTGGACTGAAATGCACGCCTCTCTTCCCGTTTGCGCTGCCTGACGGTCTCCTTAACCCTTGACGGGACCGAGCTCCCGTCCCCAACGAGGTAGTTGTCATCCGACTTTCAATTCGAGAATCAACGTGTGAGCGAGGATTTACTTGGATTTACGAGCTGACTGTGAAGACTTGCGAAAATTTGCAAAAACCTCTTGGTCCACGGTTAGTTGCGACGAGAGCCTCTTAGATCGTTTCGCTCTTAAGAAGTTTATTTCCAGGAGTGTATTTTCAAAGCGCCCAAGAAATGTATTTTTCAGTGGCGTATCAAGAGAGCTACTCATAAAAATTCACTATTTATCGAACAAAATCACGTTTTTGTATATTTATTTCACTATCTGAATAGTAAATGTTAATTCGAAACAAATTTTATAACATTACCTTATCGCGTTTCACAGTGCTATTCAAAGCATAAAACAGCAGTTTTCTGACCTATAATCGACCATTATGCAAAAGAAGTACTGAAAACTATTCTCTCTTCTATGTTACGTTTCTTAATGTAACATATAAATGTTATAAAACTGTACTGTTATAAAACAGTAAATTTCCATTTGGATGGTATTACTTTTTACAAAGTTATACTGGAATAATGTTTATTTATATTATTTTTACCATAAGGTTATGTGTGCAAAATTGCAATATTTAATGTTGAATTTTTCATGAGCGTACAGATAAATCGTATAAAATTTTAATTACGAATATGTTTTACTGCAATATATGTTATATTAAAATTTTTAATAATTTTAAGCATTTTGGTGTAAGTGAATAAATTCCGTAAAGGAATGTTCTGGTTTCGATAATCGAAAAATAGAAAGTTTTTACGAAATCTTTTCAAAGAAATAAATAAAAATATTAATATAGTGGTTTGACTACATCATTATTTTAAGTATAGAAATATTATTTTTTATTAAAAAAGAAATTGAAATTCCATCGTCAGTACACAAAATCCATACAACTGAATTTCAAAAAAATATATATAAAAAATATATATTTTTAATTACATGGTCAAAATCCTATATTGACATCGTCATTAATTTTTTTGAAAAAAATCGTAAACACCTTGTATTTTTTTATTATCTAAACTTCCCCTTTAACATCGCCGTTCACGGAAATAGGACGTTTTATTTAACAATAGCTGGATATATTGTGCGGAGAGTAATATCCCAACGTGGCATTCCCGCGCGTTCGTCCCTCGCCGCATGCCATTCCCGTCAGAAGACTCGAACGCAGAGAAGTTTAGACGTCTGCGCGCGTTCGTGCGGGCAGCGTGCACGGAGATACAGATTAATGTCCCTCGCGGTAATACGGATATGACTAAATTCGAAACCGCCCATTAGCGACGGTGCGGGAGGAAGAAAACGTCGCGCGGTTGTTTTCACAGGCGTCTCGGTCGTTACTCATTCGTCGCTTTTTCCCGTATTCTCTTAGAAGTATCCCTCTCGCGGCGGCGCGCTCGTTAAGCCAATCATTTTCGCGACCGGACGCTCGCGACCGTCCTGACAAATCTCTCCTCGTTATCCAGTCACCGCGAAAATATCCTTTAAATGATACCCACGCTCTCTTCCCGAAGGGCGCACGAAAGAATAACTCCAAGCGACAAACAATGACGACCACCTCTTCGAATATTAACGACTAATAATGTCACGATGCAGAAATATAAGCTGAAGGAAAAAAACAGTTAATCTAACTAAAGTAGTCGCTTTCTGCACCAACCATAATTTTTGTTTGTTGTAACACGAAAATGGTAATAGTAACATGCGTGTAAGGTTATCATCATTATTACAGTAGGTTATTATCATTATTACAGTAAAATTGAATAAGAAGGTAGTTTCCTCGATAATTTACTGTAATTATTTTTCTATACGATTATAGTTATAAATGCCAAATATTTTTTTTTTCAGTATTTTCTAGCTAAAATTGTAGTTATAGCCCTAACTATATTTTTGTTTATTCTAACCCGAAAATAGCAATAACATGCATGTAAGGTTATTATCACTAATATCACGGTAGAATTGAACAAAAAATAGTTTCCTCGATCACATAATTCACAATTATTTTTCTATGTGATTATCGTTACAAATGCCAAACATTTTTTTCTCACCCTTGTGTACCTCTTACAGGGGAAATTTGTAAAACTATCGCGAATGGCGCCATTAAACTTCGCCGAAGTCGAATGCAATCTGGAGTTGGTGTGTTTAACTTTACGCAACCCCGGTGTAGCGAAGTCTCGTCGCTAAGCGGAGGTTTAACGGCAACTTTCCCGACTATAAACACCCTCGCCACTTCGCCCCTCCGCTTGCTGCCGCCGCCAGTGAATGCGAACGCGTCGGCGTGCTGCAAAAAAAAAAAACAAAAAAAGGAGAAAGAAAGGAAATACACGTTCGTCGCGGTTATTGTAAAATATCACGCAGTTTCGGCGGCTCGCGAAACGGCGGCGAGCGCATAAATTTTGATTCCGCCTGAAAGCACGTCACTTTTTAACGGTGTCGCTCGTTGGCCCATGCCCCTGTTTGTTTGCTCCGCGCCTCTCCTCGAAAATTTGCTCGAATGCACGCGGGCAGATGTGTCGCGGATCCTCGTGCGTGCACTGGAAAAAAAGGTTTGGTAATAACCATCAAGCCTGTCCAAATAGACTCTCATAATCATCACGCTGCGAGACATTCGATGATGGAAACTTTACATTTCTTTTGATTATATTTACGAAAGAAACATACTGAATTAATTGTTAAATTTATATTGCACTGTAATACAAGTTCTTTGTTGTATTTAGATACAGCACAACAAATTTACTAAAAATTACAACAAAAAAATTTAATTGCCGCTACTTTACTTTCTCAGTAATATATTAGTCATTGAGCAAGACGAAATAGTGACAATTAAATTTTTTTTTGCAATTACTAAACGTTTGATTAATCCTATTTTAATCAAATTTTGGTTTTGTCAACTAAATCCTTTTTCCAGTGTTCTATTTCGTCATTCTATGCGATAAAAAAACATGAGCGCAATTTAATCAGTCGTAAGAGATTCAACGTCGCTGCATTTCGTGATTTAATACACTTAAAGTTGTTGTAAAAGTTTACATGTATCAGTTTGTCGGGGTAGATAGTAGTTGTCAGATGCTTTGGAAAAATAGTTTCAATTAAACGTGTAGATGTATATAATTAAATAATTTGATTAGTATTAATAAATAATCTTAGCAAAGCTCGGTAGCTGTCGCTAAGACTTGGTGACTATTACCAATTAATGTTATTTATAATTAATGTAAAATATATTAGCAAACAATTTGTCAAATAAAATCATATTGTTTAGTAATAATTGTCATTACATAATAAACATACGAAATATTTATAATAGTCAAACTATTTAGCAATTATTAACTACTTGTTTGACGTTATTTATCGTTTATTTGGTTCAACTTTGAACGCGCGCGCGGAAGATTTGCTTGACTAATTATTTTATAATTATCACCAGACGGCTGGCACAACAGTTATTACCATATTTGATATCAATTACTAAATATTGCAACGCTTGAAACGCTCAACCGAGAACATTTGTTAACAATTGCAAGATTTTTTTCAGCGCATGCGCGATTTTGTCTCTGATCGTTGCACATTCGCACCTGGTCGATAATGGATATTAATTCGCCCGTTGCGCGCGCGGGAACCCAATTCAAATTCTGTCTTGTGTATGGCTCGGCCGACGCTTTTCGCGACTTCCGGCTAACGCGTCGCGAATTTCGGCCGACCGACTGGCCCCACGTGTTACATTTCGCGGGACACTGAAAACGACTGCGGGAATTAAAATCGACACTGAGCTGCCATGCGCACTGTACGCCGGTCCCGTGCCGTTTATTTATTTATTTTTTTTCCCTGAGGGCACCGTTTATCGTGCTCGCGTCGACGGTAGTCCGATAACTTCATTTACGATCGCTCGTGACTGTCGGCGTTTCAGCATTCCCTTTGCGCGCCCGCGTTTACAGCGATTTTGTTACCGATATGGAGACGTTAATGACCGTCGATGGCGCGTTCGCTCGCGCTAGCCGATCGGACGCATTTATTAAAAGGGGGTCGTGATTGCCGGATGATACGCGGATTACCGTACGTAACGGCCCGCTGACGTAACGCCGGCTTATCACGAATTTAATATCGCGCGATGAAAAAGCAAAAACAAAGGAAAGAAACAAAAGGCAAGGACAACAACCACACGTGGGGAAGAGCGCGCGTAATGCCGTGAATATCGCGATCCGACTCGTAATTTTAGCTCTACTTTGTGGATTTGAATATTCTAACATCTGTAGGATGAATATTCTAAAGGATTAGTGTAATGTATATGAAAACTGAAATCCTACTTATCACATTTAAATGGCAGAGAACGTACATAATGCCACTTATAAGTGCTAAAGATGATCTCTCGGCAAAGCTAGGAGATTAAATAGAATAAAATAAAATTGATGTATATTTTAGAGTATCAAAATAGGCAAAGCTAGGAGGTTAAATTGAATGAAATAAAGTTGATGTATACTTTAGAATATCAAAATAGATGTTAAATGGAATATTGAGATCGAAAGCAGGATCAAAATTGCGACTCGGGAGAAGTCGTTGAATTTCAAGTGAGCGTGGAAGCAAACTGACTTTAGGTGCGTCTCCATTACAGAAATGTTGCTTAGAGCAGCAAATTGAAAGTAACAGATCATTTTTTCCCATTATGGAGTCATTTTCTGGCTCGTATCAAACTGTCTGGCGTTAGCAAACCATTTGTTGCGAATACTGCTATTTGGTTAAAGTAGCAAACTTTTTCAGTGTACAGTACTTTTCAATTGAGCCTGTGCGGAACGAGTTACATGATTATTATTGTCCGCGTTTATATCGTCGAGATAAAGTGTACCACGTTTGCTGAAGCATGCGCGCGCGCGCGCGCGTGTATGATATCTGGAGTCGGTCTTTATGTAAAGCGTAGGAGGAGGGGGAGGAGAGGAGGGAAGAAGCGCACGTCGGTGGTGCGATGGTCGAGTTTACAGCTCTATCCGGAACCAGGCGGAGAAAAGAAGAAAGACACGCTTTAAATTTGCATGAGCCGCTCACGTCCAACTTTTGATATCATTTTTCGAGGAAATTACATTTCGCGCACTCGTGTGTTTCGGCCACTTTACATATTTAGCCGGAACAACGCGGCGTCGGCGACAGCGGCGGCGGGCACTGACGGCGATTCCGCGCGGGAATTATGATAAACGCCTGTTCAGCGAAACCTCACGCCGCTCTCGCGTTTCATCCGAGTTACATTATTCCGAACCGGATGAATTCTTTCGGCCGTGACGCGGCCGCGAAATCAGCGGCGCCGAAAATCGCGACACGCGCCCGTTATTTCAGACGTCGTCTGCGACAGTGACTCACTCATCCCACGGTGACCGTTCATCCTGGCTGAAGAACCGCGGTCCTGTCATTCGGAGGACCACCTGGCACGTTCTAATGCAATTCGACAGATATTCATGACTTCTCGGGAAATTCAAAATGAGAAAGGTGTGGCAGATTTCCGCTCTCTGCAAAATAACGATCTTATATTGGATTCCGTAATGGCATATATTGTGACATTTAATATATCCGTGTACGGTAAAACACCTAATTGTTGACATTCCCTTTAATTATTTGGTCTGTTGTAATAAGTTAGAGTGAAAGAAAGTATTTCATTCCAACTTATTACATTAATGCAGAAGTTTTTCGAAAATGAATAAATTTATAGACATTCTACATGGAGAGAATGTTTCTTCTTTTTTCATATAAATTCTTCTCAATTTTATCATGTTCTTAGTGCTGCAGAAATAGGTTGTTAACAAACTCTATCTTGCATAGCATGAGGCCATGGAACATCATACGTATATTGTGTATCGAAATTTTTATATCCAAATGTATTATATCCTATAACAATACATAATTCCACATGTCACGTAATATTGGAAGGGGACTCAAACTTTGCGACGAAGTGTGATAAAGATGTGCGGGAGAGAAAAGAATAAAAAATACGGGAGACCAGGGTAAATTGGCAGAATCGGTTATTTCTACTGTTTTTTTAACAGATTTTAGAGTCAAGCAAGTAGGGATTTCATTTTTGACATGTTTAAAAATCCTGTTTGCTTAATTCTGTAACTGGTTAAAAATTACAGAAATAATCGGTTTCGCCCATTTATGCCGGTGGTCAACTAGCCCCGACCTCCTCTACTAAAATTTCGCGTGATTGACGTAATTAATTAAATGCCTAACACTTGATACACGAATCGAATACATCGTGATATTGTTTGCACATGTGTGCGTGTATGTGTGCCCACGTGTGTCAATGATTCACGGTGAGCTGATGATCCGCAAATGAAAATGGAATATGATTCCATTCGTTTGATCACATGCGAGCGATCGTTTCTGCACGCGAGCGCGCATCGTTTATATTTCGCTCCTCCCGCATCTCCGATGACTCACACGGGATGGAAGCGGCGGATATCAGAGTCGATCGCGCCGCATGTTTTCGCGCCGAGGAAATTCACGTGAGTGTTTTAATTCACGCAGATGATAGCGCCCTTCGATTATTTTGTTTCTTCGAGTCTCGGACGTAAAGAAGGACGTAAAGGGGCTGGCTCTCAGCGTGGTAGCTCGCGCACGTCGTCGCACAACAGCTTATGAAAAAAGCGACGTTCGGCCGGACGATAAACTCACGGAATATTATTATCGCGCTGTCACGCGTGTGGGGCGTTCTTCGGCGTACACCTCGGCATTGGATTTCAGCGCGCGTACGAGTCGGGCTCCGCGATACGACCCCCTCGTGGATATTTGCGCGCGCGAACGTAAGAGCATTCCACGCGCGTGACACACACGACAAAAGTCCTCCCGCTCGCCCGCGCTGCTCCTCACCGAGAGACCTGCGTGCGGTTGTCACGTATACGCTCGCTTAAAGCCCGACTTACACGAGAGAAGAGTCAGGTCGAAGTGAAACGATATCGATCGCGCGCGGAGCTGCCTTTGTCGCGCATCGTACGAGCGCACGGCGGCGTTCAGGAAAATTACGTCGTACGCGTCGCTCTGCGGGCCAGCTTTTTTTTCCTGAAAGCGCGGGACGACCCTTAACGTTGTTCACACGTACGCGTTCAGGAAGGCGCAGGGAGTACAGCGCCGGCAAGAAAGCTCCTCGCCCTGCTTCGTCCGTCACGCCGAGCTAGAAATTCGACGATCTCGCAGATTTCTTTTCGGACTCCTCGCATTCCCGAACGCACGCGTGTAACGAACGGACGTGTCTCTTTCTCTCTCTTTGCGGCGCCGGCCGACTCGGTCGTTAAAGAAAGAGGGAAAAGGGAAAGAGAAAAAAAGCGAGTAGGAACCGGGGAGCGATGCTTAAAAAGTTCAGGCGAAAGCTTTCATGCTCGATCCAGTTTCCTCGCTCGTGGACGCGAAAGTACTGTCGCCCGGTCGTTGGCTTTCAGTGCGCGCGAGGAAATTTTTATGCGATTCACGGCGCGATAGCATAGATGTTTCTACTGACGAGCCGGCGCGATAACTCCCGCGATCGCGGCGACACGCGTTTAAATCGCGCGAGAGCGCGTTCTCTTTCCTTTTCTTCTTTTTTTTTTTTTAATTCTAATCAGCGGTTCGTGCGATGTGCTTTATAGTTAGTTATGCGCGGCGCTCTTACGTTTGCACGCCGGCTTGTCCCAGGAAGTGCGTATTCTTTTAACTACTTACGTAACGTAAGAGGGAAACGCTCGATTTAATTCGAGACTATCGAGCACTTGTAGAATTGAAGACGGGTGAAAGTGATGTTACAGTTTTGTACGGCACCGAACGCAGAAAGCGTTTTATCACGCGAGTAACTTATTGTTAGATCAGCTGGCAAATCCCGTTAGCTCGTCGAATGCGAGGTCACTCTTCCTCGGAGTGACTCGGTCTCGGTAAATTCTTGAGGAGAAGCCGGCGAATACTCGCCGGCCTTTCCATAGTCGCTCGTCGTTTTAAATTTCGAAACGTAACGACGTCGCATTACGCATGCCACGGTGGAGTCCGCCGTTTTTTAGTGTGCCATAATCGAAAATCCCGCGCAATGTCCTCGTTCTCTCCCTTCCTCTCTCTCTCTCTCTCTCTCTCTCTCTCTCTCTCTCTCTTTCTCTCTCTTTCTCTGCCTGTCCCTCTCTATCTCGTACCATGGTTAAACGCGTATTTCCGGAACACGGAATAATCTCGGAGCGCACGTTGTAAATTTTCAGCGCGCGCTAGGTGAAATATAGGAGAAGACAGGCAAGGAAAGGGAGGAGAGAGAACCGACGCTTACAAGCCCTTCTCTCCCATGTTCTTCCAAGATTCCGGACACGTAACCGTCTTGCAGCTCATGCAGCGAGGCCCAATAGAGAGAGAGAGAGAGAGAGAGAGAGAGAGAGAGAGAGAGAGAGAGAGAGAGAG
>NW_022639583.1:786000-787696 GCF_010583005.1 Odontomachus brunneus | reverse complement strand
GAGAGAGAGAGAGAGAGAGAGAGAGAGAGAGAGAGAGAGAGAGAGAGAGAGAGAGGGAGGAGGGTGGTTAGGAGAGGGGGAGAGGGGAAGGGGGGAGACAGCGAGAGCGAAAGCCTCGTTGTGAATAGCAGCAGAAACATCAGGCCATTGTTCTTATCACCGTTATCACGACCGTGCTTTCGTACCTGCGCCATTAACGCAATCTATGCAACAGATTTCTGGGGTGCTCTTGACATACGTAATAGCTCTTGACACGCGGGACAATCGTCGGCGCATATGATACCGCCTCTCTTCGGCGGTCTCATGAAATTGAGCAAAGCCGTCTGCCATTTTGCAAATAATCGCAATAGTTATTTTACCCTCGCTCCGGGCCTCAGTAGTAATATTAATTGCGTCGGTGTGCTAAGATATGTGAGATGAAGAACGGAATTTAAACAGTTCGATTGTGAACGGGAGAATTGCGTATTGCTCGTGTGTTTTGAATTGGAATCTTAAGTAGTTTTATTCTGTAGTTGCTAGACAAAAGTTAATATATAACTACTTGAAAACTGTGTTAAATTTTTATCAGCGTACAAAAGTACAAACTTATAAATGCAAATATCATTGTATTGTATAAACCTGTCCAAAAAGTGTCGCCATCTTTATGCAAACGACTTTACACCCGAGTAGACAAATTTTTTGGAAAAATTAACCAAGAAATACTAAGTAGAAATCAATGACTAGTAAATTTTGCTCAGTAAAAACTCGGAAAATATTGGTCACACACAGGGTGTTTCTCGACTAGTTACTGGCCAAAAACTCTAGACAAGAAAAGTAGTAATCTATTTATATAAAATAGAATACCTATCTGTCTGTTCCCTATATATTCCTAAAGCCTTTGACCGATCTGTACTAAATTTTGCATAGTTACTCCCTAGAAGTCTGCGGAAAAATAGGCTACATGAAACCCGAACACTCCACCGATTTCTCTGATTTCATTCGTTTGATACTTTGTGATAACTCGAGTAACGCCGGGTACGTTCAGCTAGTGAGCAGTAAAAAAGGACCATAAACACGTGCGGCAAACGTGTGCCAAAGAGATTGCTTTTTATTCCATATCGCTACATCGACTCGTTCACAAGTTATAGCCGTTTAAAGCCGCGACATCGACAGCAGGTCCTCGAGTCATTGGTATGCTGCACTTGCTCTTTCTCCGGTGCACAAAGTTTTCATGCTGCTAGTGTTTCCTTCAGTTGAAGCTCGTGTAGAGAGACCACGTGGTGAGACATCACATGGTTGAAGCAAGTAGTGCATAACCAAAGCGACGATGCTTGTCTGATGACCAGGGATGGGCTAGAGGAAAATGGCGCGCGCGAAACGCTGATTAGTATTAGGTGGTAAACCTTAGTTCCTGCGGCTCACAGTTAGATGACGTTAGTTGTAGGTGTAATTTATTTTGACATCTGAAACTGGCTGCATTTTAGAGGTTAGACATTTGTCAATAAAATTCAGTGCGAAGAGATTCATTTAAGCGAGCAGTGCTATTTTTTCTTTTGATTAAATATGGAACGTGATAAGTTGTTTTTTCGACATGTGCTGCTTCATTACTTTGACTTGAAAAAAACTGCAGCTGCAGCTCATAAATTGCTTTTCGAAGCTTATGGCAATTATGCTCCATCGGAAAGAACATGCCAAGTATGGTTTCAGCGATTTAAGA
>NW_022639583.1:777109-778944 GCF_010583005.1 Odontomachus brunneus | reverse complement strand
TTCAGAAATTACGAGGATGTGCGAAAATGGATCGACGAATGGATTGCATCAAAAGACCAATCGTTCTATCGTCGCGGAATCTACGCGTTGCCCGAAAGATGGGAAAAATGTATAGCTAGCGAGGGAAAATACTTCGATTAATGTATTTTTTGCTTTTGATGTCGAAATAAATGAGTTTTTTAAACAAAAAAACTGCAGGAACTAAGTTTACCACCTAATACGATCCAGACACCACCTCTACTCAGACAGCACTTTACTCACAATAATACGCGATTATACGTCAAAATATTCTCTTTAATTAATAATTAAATATCTTATATAGTTGTTTTCGCAAAATGGTAGAGGAATTTTTTGCTCAGCTTGACTTAATCTACACGTACACGAAATGAGTATATGTAATCAGATATTCTGTATACTCCCGAGAGAGATTGGTATATCCGAAACCTATGTACTTTATATAACGCATTGGTAGTGGATTTAGTAATCGATTGAAATTCAGTTACTCTACAAATATAAGGATTCTCCGCCTGCGAAGTCACTGAATCGAATGTGTGCGTGCTGTCGATATGTATACACGCGAAACAGTGTGTATACATAATTATGCAAGTTGTATATTATATATCGGGACGTCTAGGAAATCGAGGCTGGTAATCTAGTATGCTGTGTATATAAGTACAAGATGGCTTGTTGGAAACGATAATTGCAGAAGGCGGCTATTGTTTCGACTCACGCGTCGCATCTTGACCTACTACGCACTAAAGCGCACTAAAGGATTAATGCCGGCCGAATGAGAATGCGAGTTGATACAAACATCAATAACTTCACTTGTAGGCGTGCAGTAGTGAGTTGGAACAGAAACCGTTGGAAAAGAGAAATTATCGCGCTTCCGATGAATGTGAAATCATCCTATTGGATAAGGATCAAATAGTATAATTATGTAGATATGGAAGACATCAGTTTTTCTTATATTATGTTTTATCTATGTTAAAATGAACATTAATCTAGGGTGGATTTAGATGTTTCAAGTATTCGTATGTTTACAAAATGTGGTAGAGAAATTTTCTGCACACTTTTACGATATCTGTCTACACACACGAGCGGCCAGACACCTAAATCCAGGCGCAGACCGTATCTATCTCCCTGCGAATCCATAATACAGCCCGTCGAAATTGGTGCGTGTGGATCGATGGGATTGGTCCCACGTGTTGCTGCGAAAATTTCGACAAAAGTTCGCCGCGATTACTGTCGTCGATTCGCCAACTGCGTCACGAAAGTTCGCTGAAACACCCCGAAAATCGTTAATCAAGCGTGCGCAATCTATTCCGGGAAAGTTTTATCAGATCGGCCGCGCATTTCTAACCTAGGTGATTAATAGCTCACCCCAGCCGGAATATCCTTCGCGAATAAACGCGCAATATTGATACTCCTCCCGTCTCCTCTCTCTCTCCCTCCCTCCCTCCCTCCGTCCCGCATACGGTACACGTACAAAACACTCGTGTGAATTCCTTGATTTCGTTTTTATTGAGAATTCGACCGCGGGCTCGCTCATTCTCTCTCGCGACTTTTACATTTATTCGATGTTTTGACGCAAAAGCAATCCCATTTCCCTTATCTCGCTTTCTATCAGCGATTCGGCGGGAGCACGATAGAAGGCTAATTCGATGGTACGACTGGCTTATTCCCGGAACAGTCCGTGAACTTACAAAACGTCGATAGGGTCATGACGAGAGAAAGTCGAGACATTTCGTTTATAAACGATCGAGAAATGGCGGTGTACGAGGCATAGAAAGAGAGAACCGGCTGATAATATAATTTCACGATTGTTTCGTCTTTGG
>NW_022639583.1:770632-777099 GCF_010583005.1 Odontomachus brunneus | reverse complement strand
ATTTTCTCAGGAAGGATGTCCGAAAGCCGATCGGGCCGCAGGATCGCCGTCTACTATCATCGGCCGAGGCTATCGCAAAGCAGTTATCATAATTGTGTGTCACCACCTAAGTCGACGATTGATCTATCTCTCTTCCTTCTTTCTTTCCTCTCTCTCTCTCTCTCTCTCTCTCTCTCTCTCTCTCTCTCCTTCCCCCCTTTCTCTGCTTCTTTCTCTCTGTCGTAAGTATGTGTCCCTAACCGAACTGGAAGCGACGCAAGGGGAGGCAGCTGCCTCAAACGGATAACAGGAGCCCGAGTAACCAGATCCATTCCCCCCCTCTAATAGCAATTCACTTGCTCGCCAGCTCCGCTCATCCGACCATCCGAACGCGGCCGTCTTTTCGGTCTTATCGACCGCAGCTTCCTGTTAGGTTGCCGTCAATATAACGTCGCGCGTTCTGAACATCCACGTGGAGCTATTATGGCTCGTTAAAAATAGCGTCACGAGTGACCACTTGTATCGCGGAGTTTTTACGGGATGTCGGGCTGTGGATTTTCTCAGGAAGGATGTCCGAAAGCCGATCGGGCCGCAGGATCGCCGTCTACTATCATCGGCCGAGGCTATCGCAAAGCAGTTATCATAATTGTGTGTCACCACCTAAGTCGACGATTGATCTATCTCTCTTCCTTCTTTCTTTCCTCTCTCTCTCTCTCTCTCTCTCTCTCTCTCGTTGCGAGAAGTAACGGAGGCTTCCGGGTACACGTGGCACTCCTTAGAAGAGAGATATCTTCGGCGCGGTACACTTTCTTCCGATATAGCCCACGATACTAATCGGGATAGCGATATTCAACGAAAACACTGTGCGTCAACATCCGATAATAATCTTCACGGTGGAAATCGCGGGCCGACGCGAGCGAAAGCGATAGCAGAATGGAAGAATAATAGAACGCGGTGAGTCGCAGGTTCGCATCCGTTGGCGATCGATGACGAATCGAGACCGCCACGAGCGATAAACGTACAGACGAGTAAGGGAGAGAGAGAGGAATGGAAGATTGCAGTGCGAGACAGCCGCGATAATTTAATGTCGATGGCGCACCAAGGGCTTTCCGCCGTTGTGTCGTTCACCCGCGAATTCTCAAATCGACCAGTATCGGGACGTCCGCGGACACGGAAAATGCCGACAGAAATTCGTCGGGGACGAGAACGGGGCGAACTACTGCGCGTCGCCGATTCCGCGTCGCGAGCGGCTATTTGCGGTTAATTAGAAATCTCTTCGCGGCAAAACCGCTGCGGTATCTTCCCATCCTCTTTCTCTCTCTCTCGTCCGCCGCGTCCTTGAGAGGATCTTTGACTTTTCCGATTTCCACAGCGGGGAGTATCGGGGATGTACGAGACTGCCTATACGGGTTCAGCGACCGAGCGAGGAGGATCCTCGGGCCGGTGGAGAGTTATCGATTCGACGGGTCGCCGGCCAATCCATTCGGTTCAAAGGATCGGGAATCGGGATCGAGACGGAAATCCCTCGGTGAAGACGCGCCGCAGGATTCGGTTGGTCCATGGCGCCTTCGCCGTGCCCCGGCATCACTCCGAAATCCCTTTTACGGCGTGTCCTTCGACCCCTCTGTGCCCGTAAACCTCACAAATTACGTCCCGAAGGGCGAGACCGAAAACTTGGTGGGGAGCAGGTGCGCGAATTCCGTCGCACACACACACACACACACACACACACACGAAGCGTGTGCACGTGCGCATTATCTGAGGTTTCCCCCTCGCGCCCTTCCACCTGCTTCCTCAGGAAACCGGTACGCGCCGGGGTGAGAAGAGGGCTGCTCCCGCCGCTCGCGACACCGGGTATTATATTAGCATAATATCCGCGCTCGCGATGCTCCCGAATACATCGCCGCTTTCTCGCGGACTCCGGGACAGTTTTCGGTGCCGCGTCGTATACGGGATCTCTATTTATCCCGTGCCGAAATCTTGGTTCCGCGCTAACCATGCAAATTTCATCGAACTTGAGGGACCGACGGAAAATCTCGAGGTATAATACTACACAAGCTATTGTCCTTTGACGCTGCAAACGGTTATTTATTGCCTCTTCTATTGAAATTTGCAAAAGGACTTGCTCTCTGAATTAAACATTCGAGCGTCTCAATATTCTGTCTTTTAATCTTGATTCTTAATTTCAATGGGCAATGCATTAATTACGTGATACTTATTCAACTCTACAGATAGAAAGAGAATATACGCGGCAAATAAATTATTGTTTTAAAGATTAATGGATAAAAATGTTTAAAGGATAAATATGAAACAACGATCTCTCTTTTCTTTCTCAATATTTATTTATTTATTATTTATTTCTATTGGCAGTGAAAGTTTTGATAAGTTTTGTATGAGAAAGTTATTAATATATTTATTAATATATTTATTTCCATGATTTTTATATTTAAATTATCATTTTTATTATTATTAATGTTGTTTAGTTGTGTCGTTACAGATACAAAACAGCACTTGCGAAATTTATAATATATATATGAGTTTTAAGGAAAAAATGAAGCACATATTCTTATGAACGCTTGAAAAGTTGGCTGAGTAAATTTTACACGTGTTTAGGATAAAGAGTTCATGTATATATATACATAAATAGAATGTCTGTGTGTTTGTTTCCACTATAAATTGCTAAACCCTTTGACCGATCTGAATCAAATTTTGCACAGTTATTCTCTAAGGTCCTGTAGAAAATATGTGCGTGAAATCTAGATACTACATTTTTTTCGTGATTTAATCTTATTGAAACTTTGTGATAATCCGAGCAACCTCCGATATTTCAAGCAATCAGATTCTCTTCTTACATTTTGATTTCAAGCAGTTTCGATATTACACGTGTGACAGGTCTTATAATCGTTGTGATGTTTAGCCGTCGTATGTACGCGTCATTATTTGGCGGACGACAATTGTTGAGAATGGTCGGAATGTTCGCCGATTGTTTTAGTATATTTCCGTGTGTTGTATACATTTCCGTTACCGGATCATTACGTCTCGAGTCGACGAGCGAAGCACGTAACGCGACGCGGAATATGTGTATCGATGAATGAATAATAGTTTCCGTGTGTTATGAAATATTTAATTGTGCTCTCGTCGACAACACGTTCATTAACCTTAGAAATCCTTTACCCGAATCCTTTATCCTAAACACGTGTAAAATTTACTCAGCCAACTTTTAAAGCGTTATCATCCTTAAGAATATGTGCTTCATTTTTTCTTTAAAACTCTTTTCAGTTTCATTGGAAATACATTAATAAATTCATATTTCTCGATGTTTTTCACGCTGATTCGAAAAAAAGTATTGAATTTTGATCATTTCTACGGAAGTTATGAGCAAAAAATAAAAATGTGTTGGATAAAGTTTGCACATGTTCAGGGTTTACGTAACTTTTCAGTGTTTAAGGTTTTAGAAATGAAACGGATTTTTTCGACCAAATCGTCGTATCTACGCGAATGATAGTGAAAATTTTGAGTTTTAAATTGTTTATTATAGATTTCTGATTTTAACGAATGTTTGGAGAATTTGCCAGGAGCAAAGAAATACCCGAGTCGAAATTTATTTCGGGGGCCTTCATAGTAGTCTCATATGATAAATAATTATACCTTCATAAATATTTGATTATTTGTCAATCTGTACCTATACATATTTAATACAACAAGAAATGTCGATCCAAAGTACCGAGTAACAGTTAGTGGATACGAATCTCCAATTAATTAACATTCTCAATCGAAAATCATGTATATTCTATTCGTAATTTAATGAATTACATGATTAATACATTGCTCATTGAAATTAAGAATACAGATTAAGCGTAGGTAGAATATTCTGTAATAATCGAGTATTAAATAATTCAAAATATTTATTTCCTAAAAATGCGTATGTATGTGTGTGCTAAGCCGTTCTAGAGGCCCTTAGAGTCCTCTTGAGATGCGGCCTTAAAAGAAACAGTAAATAAGTAATGAGATGAGTCCTCAAAAGAAACAGTGAATAAATAATGAGATGAGTCCTCAAAAGAAACAGTAAATAAACATCTGTAGCATCCAGGTAGGACAATAATCTGTATAGTATATTTAAAGATTCCTCATTGATTGTTTAATTTCAATAAAATTTGCAGCATATAATGTGTTGGATGAGATATTATTAAAGAAGATTTGTAAATGATGACGGCTCGATATGGTAGATGAGCTGTAGTGATGACGTCTGCCCTGTGCATTAAGTCAAACAAAAAATTCCTTTACCATTTTGGAAATGACTATGTAAATTTTTAGTTATTAATTAAAGAAAATTGATACATTATCGCTCAAAATCGTGCAACAATGTTTTTTAATTATTAACTAAAAATGTACGTGGTTATTTGCAAAATGGTAGAAGACTTTTTTGAGCTCCGTGAACAATGCCGGGAGCTCAGTTTGACCTAATATACAAGCATACGACGGCAAATGTCACAATTCATCTACCATATCAAGCGTAATTATTCACAAATCCTCTACAACTAATATTTCGATCATTATTGCGATTTTAGCAAAACGGAATTTATTGGACTTTTTTGCTTATTTCAATACGCTCTACGTCCTCACGAGAGTTGTGAAATCGAACTAAGACACTTTGTGGGAGCAAAATTTCGAGCACTATCGCGCATACTAGTCACTTTTTTAGTTCGTTACATTTTATATACGCGGAAATATATGAAATAATTCGTACATATATAAAATAAATAAAAAAATATCGACTATACGATCATATGATAATAAGAATATTTCTCGTGCGCTACACAAAGAAAAAAGCTTGTTTGAAAAAATGCGTTGTTTATACTGAACAAACATTTTGGTTAAAGGAGAAGGAATTTCTGGCTCTTAGAATTGAATTTGAGTCACAAGAATCGCAGAAATTGTGTGTCCCTCAGTCAACATGTGTTAGTTCGTTTGTTACAGTCAAACTTTACGTTGATACAATCGGTCCTTTTTTATCCGTGTGGTGAGAAACATTTGACGATATTTTCTTGAGAAAAAGATTTGCTGTAAATTGAAAAAATTGCGCAGTCGTCGCCGTGCCGGCGCTGGTCTCGCGTATTACGCGGCGTACGTTCTTATTACGCGTTGCGGCGGCTACGACCTGCGTAGTCCGCCACAGGGTATACAGACGGCGATGATTACCTGCGTGTTCGCCGGCGATTTTGCGCGGGGGATCGTCTGAGCGCGATCCTACGTCCCGGTCCGCGAATTTATAGTAAGTAGACTGCAAACAGCGAAAATTGCACCCGTCCGTACCCTAAGAAATATCGTCTTCTACGCAGCCCTTGATTTATGCGCGCGTTGTCGCACTGTGTTTACGCGGTTCCCTTTACCGCCGCCGAATATCCACCTCGCTTTAAGCGTAAACGCGGAGATGATAAATGGATCGCGCCGTGATTCTCCACGAAATTAGACGCGGAGATGCTTCCGAGATTATCCCAGGTGGATCTACTTAGCCTAAATATAAGGTGCCGCCCTAACGCAGCCATTTTTTACACCATAATTCTTTCTACTCGCTATTAACACGAGAAAACATTTATTGAAAATTTTCATGGTGCAATCGTAACTTTTACTGATTTAGTATACAAAATGCACCAGATTTCATACGTTCCAGGCCAGTGAACCGTAAAGTTTAATTTACAATGTGTCCTTTACTTCCTGTTTCTTTCTCCTTATCTCTTTTTGACTCAAACCTTAAGCTTGATCTACAATGTGTTATTTGCCTCTTGTTTCTTTTTCTTTATCTCCTTCTGACTCATGCCTTAAGCTTTAAGCCAGAAAAGAGACAGAAGACAAGAAACAAAACGCAAAGAGCATATTGTAGATCAGGCTTCAGAAAAAGACAGAGATCAAGAAACAGGAAGCAAAGAGCACATTGTTGATTAAGGATTTGGACACCCTGCTTTATATAGTCGTAAAGTCATATTAAAGTACACTACACAAGGATTATGAAAAGTGTCGCGTGTCCAAGGGGATTACCGTTCCGCGGGAGCATTTTCGGTCATTATATCCTCCGAAACATCTCTATTCAAAGGGAAGCAAACACGAATTTTCCGGGTCGCTCGATATAAACTCGAAAGACCATGCTCCGTATTCTTCTGAAAAAAAAAAAAGAATCATTCGCTCTGCCTTCTGGGGAAGATAAGTGGATGGAGGGCGACCGTGTCGTGTTAGGTAACGTGGTGTCGCGCGTCGTGAATCTCCGCCGCCGGGGATACCGCCACCGTACAGTACCGATTTTAATGCCTTCGTTTAGCCGCGGGCCGCGGCTTGTAGCCGTCGTAATTTCGCATAAGGCGATTACTCGCCGCCGGGAAATGAAACGTTAAGGAAGTAAGCAGCTGGAACGCGAGCGGGCGGCCACCCACCCGTCCGCCCGCCTACTATTTCACTCTCTCTCTCTCTCTCTCTCTCTCTCTCTCTCTCTCTCT
>NW_022639583.1:764193-770369 GCF_010583005.1 Odontomachus brunneus | reverse complement strand
CTCTTTCTCTCTCTCTCTCTCTCTCTCTCTCTCTCTCTCTCTCTCTCTCTCTCCTCTCTCTATTTTCCGGCCTCGTTCCTCTGACCTCCTCTCCTCTTTTCTCCTCTGCTCTTCTCGGCGCGCGAGCGTGCTCGCGCCCTCGTAAATTACCGGCGCGCACTTTTTGCACCGCCTAAATATTTTATACTTCGGACGCAGGCGGTGCCTCGGCTTCGCGGCCACTTTCCGCACGCCGCACCACCGGCTCAATAATTGAGCAATGCTAACTTATCGGCGCGCTCTTTACCTCCTTCTCCTCTACCTCGACATACCCGCCGGAGCTCGCTTCACCCTCTCGCGATACACGAGCCTCATGCCCGCAAATATGGCACCGCTCGAAATAACGCTTCAAACGATAGTCGTGCTGCGCGCGGCGGAATATTACTTTCCGGATATCAAGCGAGGAAACGCGCGACAAGCGTTACCGCTGCGACCACCGACCCGGGAAGCTCGTGCATTTATCATGCGACTGAGAAACAGGCGGCCGGATTTGAAGTAAAAAGATTGACAGTCTGTATCCGCTAGGATACCATGGGTTATCTCGGTAGGGATGGAATTCCTTTAACCGCGGATCCTGCGTCCAATTCGTAGTTGATATTCCCCCTCAGTGAAAACTTAATAACTTATGTTGCAGATGTAGTCATTTGAAACATACGCTGCCGATTATCTACATGTTTTAAATTTGTTTGCCGTAATTGTTTAATTCTTGTATGTAATTGCGCGATTGTATTTATCATGTGATTTAGTCTATCGAGACAAATTAATATAGACGAATAAATATTCAAGAGAGAACACTTAAGGATGTCAACATTCACTAATTTCTTAAACACAAATCTCACAATTATACATATGTCTGGTTCTATTTGTGTATGTATGCGTATAGAAAATATTTGAAAAATTAAAATATTTTCTAAATAAAAAATCAAGGAAATATCAAAATTTCGAAATATAAGAAATTAAGAGAGATAGAGTCCAAAGAGATAGAGAGATCTTCCAAAACAAGATCATTATAAAATTATTGTAAGATTATAAAGGCCAATCATTAAATGCATTAAATTGTCATCTAAATCTAGTTTTACGTGAAATATTTAGACTTTTATTAAGATTTAGATTCAAGTTTTTTAGTTAAATTACTTTTATATATATATATATATATATATATATATATATATATATATATATATATAATCACCGTTCAATTGAAAAACTCATACAAATCTGAATTGATATCTGAGTGTCTCACTTCAGTCGAATTTCGAATGGTAACTATTAATATATAGGGATACTAATGGCACATATTTACCTGTACTGATATAAAATATATTTCAAATAAGAAAATATAAATCTTTTTCAGACCTTAGAAAAACCTTAGTTTTTAATGAAAGCATTTATTTGTTCCATTTAGATAACAGAACTTAGCTTTAGATTAATATGCTGTTATTATTCCCATTAAGTAAATATTTACTAATTTCTAGATATTTTTTCTCTCAGTATATGGAGAACATTATTGTGAGATCATTGTGATATTTGGCAAAAATTACGAGCGATAGCAGCCATACTGATTGTCGTCGATCATCGACTTGGCACGGCGATGTCAAGTTCGACACGCTCTCTTCGAGTTCGTCACGTCAACGATACGACCCCTCCCCTTCCCGCTCTGTAGGCTGTGCATGCAGTTTACGACTGCACTTCCGGTTCGCCCCATATCCGGTCCTCGCGAGTATTTGGCGGCGGTTGCGCGCATACTGGCGCTCATCCATGATATTTCGCGATATTTATTATCGCGTCAAGCGCACCCTCTCGTGCATCCTGTTCGTTGGCATCCCTCAACCGTTGTCGGTTATCTAGGATACGAGACGCATTTGTTATTCCGGCTATCGGACAATTATGATCGCGACGGCTCGCCGCGATTTCAGACCACGACGAGCGTTCTAACGGGCGAGGAGCTCACGTGAATGCAATTGGCTTTTATTTTTATGCAAGCTTGGAGTGCAAGACGGGTTGTGAGTTCAATATTTTGTAAAAAGCAACATAGTCCCGCGTGCACTCGAGTTTAGCGAGACTCCGCATCCTTTGAAATGCCTCGTTGAATTGTATTTTAATCGCGATGGAAAATTGCGACGAAGCAATGATTAACGGACACTTGAGAAACAAGTTCGGCATTCTTCAGTGAAACGTGAGGAAATGCGAAATGTGAAAGTTACCGAATATAACGTGCGCATAAATGTGAAACACAATTCGCGCTCTGGCGAGAGAGGAGCTCTAAGACCGAAACAACGCAACACATTGCGGCTTTAATCCGCGCTTGATAATTTCTGATAAACATTTTGCCGCATATTATCAAGGCCCCATTGTCTGCGGGCACAGTTCGTTGGCGCGCACGTTTGGCTACGCGTCGTAGCGTTTTTCAATCGCGCTGCAGTTTACGGCCAATGGCTTGTAATTTCCCTATTCGGGAGCCTATGTCGTCGAAATTACATGTTTATCAATTACAGCTTGATTACCTCCGATACTACGATATTACGGCTAGTTGCGTTCGCGTACGTGCGCACGTGCGAACGTGCATGCGCGCGCCTAGCGGCTAACTGCGTCACCGAGTACGTTTCATTAGCGAAATTGAATTGCCTCAAATCGAGTAAACGCGGATCCTCTGCCCGCTGTCGATTGTACGTTGGCCAAGCGTTTCCGATCCCGCGTCGTGCAATTTTTTCTCCTCCTCCTCCTCCTCCACCTCCACCTCCACCTCCACCTCCTCCTCCTTTCCGAGTTCGTATCGCGCGAATACCCGCGCGAAAATTGCATCGAAAGTTCAGCTCGCGCGCGGCTTGTTTGCTCGCGAGAGACTCGTCTACCCAATGGATTTTCTCCGAGAAGTATTTTCGCGCTGTTCCCATAAAAAGATTCCCTACCGGTGTAACCGCGTTTCCGCTTTCCTTCGCGTTTCGTTTCGCGTACATGAAGCGTTAGTGTGTGTGTGTGTGTGCGCGTGCGCGCCAGCGCGATTTTTATCCGTAGCGTTTTGTCCGTGTTGCGTAAACAATTTTTCATTTCGGCGTTAGCACGGTAAAATCGAATTTTCTTGAACTCGTTATTGCGAAAAATTTGAAACGTGCTATGGAAAAATTTTAAGAGAGAATATTCAATTATCTTGTTTTTCTTTAATTTTATTTTAACCGGGTCTCCTGAGAAATGATCGAATTTAATTGTCAAGATATTTAATTATGTAAATTGCGCACTCGTGCGTTAAGAATTCTCTCCTTAGACTGCGAATTAATAACAGAATCTACGCCTGAGAAACTGGACCCAATATTCGCGGGACGGTTTTTTTTCAGCAGTGACGAATTTCCGTTCGCGTTGTTTTAAATATCTCATACTAAAGTTTCTCCAGTCAGAATTAGGACAAAGTATGATGATTCCTGATTGGTCTGTATCCTGTGCGCTATTTTTAGGGGCGATGCGAGTGGGAGTGAGAGAAACTCTAGTAGAAATGAGAGATAAAACTCTAAGACTCGTATTAAGGCTCTTGATCAGTCAGTCAACTCTGCGTTGACGGTGGCAACATGATTATAAACGGCAAGATAATAATGTGTTAGGTTTACAAAGTACAGATAATTATATAAGATATATTGCAATATAAATTGGAGTGAGAGAGAAAATATATATCTCACTAACTTATTGCACTAGTGCAAAGAGCAAACGAACAGATCTAATGATGTAAATAGACGACCAATTTTTTCCTGTGAACTACAGTGTTATTAATGAGTGTAGTGTATGTGTGGCATATCATATATGATACAATTGTGGAAGTGTTGAAAAGCTCCGGATACTGTGCTTATTCTAATATTTAATATTATAATATTTAATGTGTATAAATAGTTATTCGGTCATATTCGGCATCGAGTCACACAACTGATTTTATGTCAAAACGGGACGATTTGTCACAATTATTTTGCAGCTATATAGTAAGTTATTTCGGTAAAAGAGGAGCATTTCACAAGTATATAAAATAGATTGCAAATGTCATTTTAATGATATATTTTTTTATTTAGCTGTGGTTCACAGAAATTTTAGGTATGGTTTTCCTTGCTTCTGACGTCATCTATCCAATATGGCCACGGTGACTGACTAGGAGTCTTAATAGTCGTTACTTGAAACTTGTTTCATATGAGATGCTTAGATTGTATTCTAGAACTGGATCTGAGTTATTTAGTCGAGTCATATGATACATATGACATTATATTTGTAATTGTGATTCCATAAAATGTTCATATCTAGCACTAAATTTAAATCTGAGTATCTTACTTGAGGGAAATTTCAAGTAACGATTGTTAATACAGGCCTAGGACTGAAATGACGTAGCTTTTCTCTGTCTCTCTCTTTCTCATTAATTCGCTTATTTCCTCCCTACAAATGGCGGACGATGTCTTCTAACTCTTACTTGAGGAACTCAATCACATACAAAAGCGACCGCCGATACAACTCAGCGAATCGCGCGAGAAACAAAGTTAAAAGAAAAAAAAAACCAGGAGAGGGAAGAAAAAATAATCAGTATGGAATAGCCCCTCTTCCCCCTCCCCGCGAGTAGCAGTGGCGGCGATTTTCCGTGCGGGCGAAGGGGCGACGGAGGCGCAGCGGGTAAACAGTGCGGCTGCTGAATGATAAAATTCGGGCGTTAATCAGAATCTTGTTTCCACGGCGGGGCTCTCTAACGAGGGACCGTCGGCCATTGTGCCATTTACACAATTACACGTTCCCATTCCCTGCGGACGCGTTTCCGCGTTTGTACGTTCGCCGGACTGCCGCGCTGCTCTCGTGTGCGTTTCGTATGCGTCTGTGCGTATGTGTGTGTATATGTGTGTGTGTGCTTGTTGGCGAGGGCGTGAGTTTAGAGCGGAGTGTAATGCACGGGGTGGCCTTCGCGTCTGCTGGTGCCGGCACGCTAAAAGAGGGGATGAAGCTGCCGCCACCACCACCGACGCAGCGACGGCGGCGGTGATGGTGATGGTGGCGGCGGCGGTGGTGGTGGTGCCGTTAGCGGTGGTGGTCGGTGTGGATCTTTCGGGTTTAGCGGGGCGAAAGGCCGGGGCGCGAGGGACGCCGTCGGCGTGAATGTAAAAGTGCGTGCGGGGGTGTGTGTCGTTGCGTACACACGTGTTATTGATCGCGCACCGCTCGGCTCGTTCCTCGTTGCCGGCTGCCCGTAGCAGGGTCGCCAACCGCATTCCCGCTAACTCTATTCTCTCTTAGGAACCTTCCAACGCGCGCCTGAGTGTACGTCCGTGTGTACGTGCGTGTATGCGTGAGTGCGTGCGTGCGTGCGTGTCGCGCATCCTTACACTGCGACACTCGCACGGGAATCGGCGAGTGCGCGAACGCCGTCGTATAATCGGTCATATAAGATGCGAAACACAGCCGAGAATTTGTTGCGCGTCTATTGCGAAAAGAGGGGCGCGAGTTTGTGCGAGAGATAATTGCGTTTTCTGGATTTTCTTATAATTGGCCGTAACGCTATGCAAGAATAATTCAATCCATGAGGTACGTTTCGAGGGACATGAAGATAGAAATTTTAATACATGATTTTAGAAGTACAGATAGCACTGAGGTTCTTCACGATCGTTCGAGTCAAGCATAGTCAACTTTCTTCACTTTAAGGGTATTCACATTGACAAGTTTAACCTTTAAAAAATGGGTAAGACGTAAATAATAAAAAATGGCGCAACCAGTAGAAAATAGCTGCTTTTTAACTTATTTTAGGCGCCCGTAAGGCTTGGATCTTTTTTGTTTTATGCAGAAGGACGTGTGGTCTGTTCATTGGTGACAAAAACTCGGAAATCATGATTTTGTGGGTTGGATCGTTCTTGATAATTATGATCATTTCTTGACTGAATACGATATGATAATGATATATTGCGTTAGCAATATATCATTATCATGTTCGCGAAGATTGATACACTTGCTGATGTGACGTATTTGGATAATCATTGTATTGTCAATATTGTTTCATGCATGGAGAAAAATATTGCAGTAAACATTACGCTAGAATTACATTTCTTTTTACAATATTTTTCGTAAAGAGAGAGCGAGAGAGAGAGAGAGAGAGAGAGAGAGAGAGAGAGAGAGAGAGAGAGAGAGAGAGA
>NW_022639583.1:750438-764002 GCF_010583005.1 Odontomachus brunneus | reverse complement strand
AGAGAGAGAGAGAGAGAGAGAGAGAGAGAGAGAGAGAGAGAGAGAGAGAGAGAGAGATTGAAATTATTTGATATAAATTACTATATATGGAGAGAGAAGAAAGAATATAATTTCTATTCATATAAATTTTTTCAATTTTATTATGTTCTTAATAGTCCAGAAACAGACTATCTGTGAAATCCATATTGCTGAGAAACATTGTAAATTCCGTTAGAAATGTAGCACATTTCGCTGGAGGTATAGCAAATCTTTTATAGTACACACTTCTCTCTTAAAGTGAATCAGTAAATAGTCACTAATATCAGTTATAAGTATAGCACTGAGCACTTTCAGTGCAACACTTATAACTGCAAATCAGTGTATATTCACTGTTTTCAGTGATGCTTTTTTAAATAGAATAAACCTTTCAACGGTGTTTTAGGAAAATATATCTTTTTTTTTAAAAGAAACTCAATGCAAAAATATATATTGGTACAAGTAAATATCTTTTATTAGTATCTATTGGATAAATATTTCTTATCTTTCAGATATTTTTTATCAGTACTATAAAATGTCAATCTATTCCTCGACTACAGAGTTATATAATAATTTTTTTTTGTAAAATTCTCTCTGTGTTTGTGTAATTACAGTAATTTTGTAGAAAAACGTGCATAACACGCATAACATGTTCAAACGTGCATAACACTTTTACAAAAATATATAGTGTTTTCAGTCATAATTCTGTGTGTGTGTGTGTGTGTATGTGTGTGTGTGTGTGTGTGTATGTGTGTGTGTAAACTGTTCAAGGTTACAAATATTTAGTTGTAATTTTTATTGCAATATTTTCTCCGTGTCGTATATACACGAGTTAATTGATTATATTATGCCCTTAAAAAAAACGTTCGTCTCAAAAGGTCGCATCACATTTGCGCGTTTAATTTCGCGCTAAAAGATCCCGTCAAGATCGTCAGTGTTCGCGCCAAGCGTGTCTCGAGCATTAGACGTGTTCTATCGTCCGAACAGTGAATCCCTCGGTAAATATTGCACTTACAGCGAAACACTGATATCGCGAGAGTGATATGTGGAAGTGCGCAGAACGCCATGATAAAATTAACGACGAGGTGTACGAGGTATTTGTAATAAATTGCGCGCTGAATCATTCTCCGCGCGAACAAACAAGTGAAGTATAGAGCTGTGAGTCAAGATCGAACGAGTGTCTAATGGAATCATGAGCGTGTAAGACGCAAATAACTTGCGGCGTTTATAACGACGACGGAGTGATTTCACAATCGCGATGATTCGATCGTTGCGATTACGATTCAGAAATTATTTCTTCTCCTCCTCATTTGACAAGAAATCTCTCAGTCACGGAGAAGAAGAATGCGAACGCTGTCGCTTTTTATGTCGCACAATCGTATTAATAGCATCTTTAGTCCGGGCATTTTATAACAGAAGACATTTACTCCGCATTACGATGCAGAGGATTTTATTTCGCTGAGCCTCGCCGTGGATAGCGAATAAAGGCTCCAATTATTGCGAGTGTTGCAATTTTCTCATGTTGCTTGCTTATGTCGTACACTGACAGAGAAAAAGTATCTAAAAATTAGTACGTATTTATTTGGTGAGGATACACTAACAGCATATTTATTTAAAAAAATCTTTGTTCATTTATTTAAGGGATTACAGGATCCTGATAGGAATAAAAATTATGTAAAATTTAAGGAATCATAAAAAGTTATAGATCAGAACCTATTTGTTTCTCTGATTCTGTTATTAAGATTTAGTATTGAAAACATTTGTAGAATCCAATTTGATGATCCAAATGTATAGTTGAAGAGCAACTAAATCTTGATTTTGTGTAAGAACTGTACATTTACTTTATATAACTAAGTTATTTCCCAATTATTACTTTATATTTGGTTCGCATTATTTGGCTGAATAATTCAGCAATAATCACTAAATTTTGATACTCGTTACGAGATCCTTCTTTTAGTGTAGGTCTGCTTGCGGAAAGGAAGAGAAGAGACTCGGCTCGCTCTTAACCACACCGTCCGTGGGCGCGAAAATTCCTCGGCTTCCGGCCGGCTGGCTTTCCATGATCGGGGATTATTAATTCCCCGATCGACAATAGCCGATCCCGTAATCGGAACTCCAGACACCCGCCGCCGCCGTCGCTTCCGCGCCGTTCGCGCCACCGCCAGGGGTGGACGAACCAAAAAATTGCCTTATCGAAGATTCCATCCGACTGGCGTTGATCCGGCTGTAAGCTACCTGGAAATTCGGCATCGAGCCGGCGCGCGGGGATTTGCGTGACGCCGGATCGCGTTTCCGCGCTCGCGCCGCGCGCGCAAAAATTCCTCATTCCGGCGCGTTGTATTGAACGCTCTCGTGGAACGAATAAATCTCCCGACGCGACGCGCATCCGCGGCCGGGATCGCAGCGCCGCGAAGATCTTTGTTCCCCGGTGCTGATCGCGACGGGAGTCGCCGCATTATTTTGCACCGTCGCCGTCGTGCGGATGCCCGGCGTCCGCGGTCGCGATATTTTTCGACGCTGCCACGTCGCGCGGGAATCGGCTTTTTCGCAAATTTAATTACCCGCCGCGCTATCCGACCATTTTGCGCGTAATAGCCGGATATCCTCGCGGGGATCGCTGCCGCCGCCGGGTGACGTGGTTTTTTGCGAGAAATCGCTGTCATTATTTACACCCGAACACCCTTCGATCACGAAAACTCCGGACTCGACGCGCCGCTATTAATCATAGTCCTCGCCTGCTTCTTGCCTGCGTTCCATCGGCCGCACGCTTCCGATCGGCGATCGCGATTCGCCCGCGCTTTCGCTCAGTGTCACGCGGTTAACTGGATGATACATTTGCACGACGAATAAGGCGCGACGCGTGTACGGGGCAGTAGAGAGCCTGACATTGACGGCCAGACAAGGAAAGAGAGGGAGAGAAAGGAGGAGAGAGAGAGGGGGAGAGAGAGAGAGAGAAACTCGGTGGCTGCTGCAGTCTGTCGATGTCTCCCGATAGTAATCGCGGTGTGTACCACGAGACAACCAAGCTGTTGACCCTCGAGCTCTCGAATTCTTCATTTCCTCGAGTCGAAAGTTTGGTCCTACTTTTGACACGAACTTTCTAACGTGTGTATATTCTGATGGACCAGTGCACCTGGTGGACTGAGTCGAAAGAACAATAGGTAGAACAAATAGGCCGATTTTTGCTTAAAAAGTGTAACACAAATTACACACATATAGTTAATCTTACGCTCTGTGCAGAGTCTGTAGATTAGTAAATAGATTAGTCTGTAGATTAGTAAATAGATTAGTAGTTAGTAAATAGATTTAGAAAGACCCCTCGGCAAATTTAGTAAGCTAAATAGAATGAAAAGAAGTTGAGTATCAAAATTGACATACTCAATATTCTATTCAACAAAGACATTAAATAGAATATTAAGACTGAAAGTTGGATCAAAATTTCGACTCGGGTTGTCTCTAGAAGAGGGCTGCAGCCCTTGAAGTCAGTTGGTCGAAAGGGAGCAAACATTTTCGTGGAGATCGGTGTTACTCTTCTACTTTGAGCAATTAAGTGATCTTTATCTATATTCGTAGAACACTCTTCTTTTCCCGCTCCATATAATGGCATACTGTGCTTTAATTGAAAGACTTTCCTGTAATTATCATCGAGCTCTTTCCGCAAACGCTCGTCGCAGATGAACCGTTGATTTTCGACGAGCGGGGCTAACGTTCAGCTTCCTCAAAGCTGTCGCTCGATTTGTCCGTCGGCTGCGCACGAAGATCCCCGCTTGCATAATACCTCAGTAGCTACTGCTAATTTCTTCGTGTACCTGCGAATAAAGCCGCGGAACGAAAATAGCCGGGCGAGCTCTCACGGAAGGAAGATTATACTTTTGACGCGCGTTCTACACCCGGCGATACGTGTCCTCGAAAGTTACTCAGGGGAATACCTCATACCCATGGGCTACCCACGGGGGTTGCCTTCCCCTGTTTGGTAAGGTAAGGGGGGGAAGAAAGGGGTGGCAATTTTGTGGCCGCGGCAATTGCACGATTCATTCTCGGGGCTCACGCACGGCACCGATGCACGCGCAAAACGTAGCAATCATTAAGTTCTCCTCTCTTCCTCGCTCTCTATCTCCGTGTGTCTCTCCCCCTTAGGGTCCCTCCGTTCTTTATCTATATCGCGTCCCCTCTCTGCGCCGGGATTCGCCAGGAAGTCGGACGGTAATTACAGGGGCTTCAAAGGGTCTGGCCTCGGCGGACAGTTTCGTGGGAATTCGCGGCGGGCTGAGCATTTGCGGAAGGGTGCCTCCCGACGAATCGACACGCGAAACTCCCCAAGAAATTGGGATTTGAAAGAGGAGCCCGGCGCGAGAGGCGGGTGAATGGCGGGACGAGCCGAAATCCGCGGGCCCCGCAACGACGCGTCGTCGTCGGTTCTGCGGGAACTCTTAAAATCGAATTAGGCGAGGTCGTTTGCCGGGGGTTCGGTCCACCGTCGTTCATTAGCCACGACGAGTGGTCGCAGGAAACACCGCGCGCGGCTTCTTTCTCCCGAGAACGATGTCTCTTGATTACGCGAGTAAGCGGTTAGGCTTTGAATTACGTAAAAGCGCACAAGTGGCTCGACGAATTAATCGTTCGCTGGGTATCGCGCTTTTTTATTCATTACATAATTTCGCGGGAGTTACTTTAACCGGATTTTTATCGTATCGCACGAAATTTTCATGCCTCCCCCATTGAATTTTTCATTCCGGGCTTTATCACCGCGATATTTAACGACGAGTATTGAAATATTAAAATTTTTATGGAGCGCAGCGCACGCGCAACTTTTATGCGGCCGGTTGAATAATACGAAATATTTTCGGGAACTTGTGCGTAAATATTTTATCAGAATCCACACAGAGAAGTTTATGTCGTTATTCCTTCTTTCTGTCTTTCTCTCTCTTTCTTTCTTTTTTTCGCACACTCGCCTGCAACGAAATTTTCATCGATAACTTAATGACTTCCACGTGTGACGCGGCAAGAAAACTGACTCGATAACGACATAGATATACGAAACTTTTCTTGCTACGTGCGAATTTCTCTCTCTCTCTCTGTCCCTCCCTCTCTCTCTCTCTCTTTCTTTCTCTCTCTCTCTCTTCCCTGACACAATGGCTGCTGTGGGAGGATAGAAGGCACGGGAAAAACGCGAATATCGAGTCGGAAAGATCGAGTCAGCAACGGGTTAGGAGCAGACTCGCTCGATTCTGGCGTGCGCCTCTTGCCGTCGACTTTCTCCAGTGAGTTTTTCACGATCAAGGCAGCACGCACCGGCACAAAGACCCTCCGCCGACCCGTTTCCATGCAAATACGCGCGCGTAATACGGAATGTTTGCTGCTCGCTTTCCGTCATCTCGTTTTCCGGGTAAATATCCCACTTGGATCGACAGGGTTTGCCCTTCTTCTGTCCCTGCATCATCGATGTCCGTGAGTGTCGGACGAATTAGTCGGACAACAGTCGCAGAAGCGTATCGCGACGTGATCGCGTGAGACCAAATTGAAAGAGAGCAGGTGTTGCGCTGGCTTGATTAAAGTATCAGTTAGCTAAAATAATCGACGGTTTTGTAATCAAAATTAACCACTCGTCATGTACAAAATAACATAATCGAGTGATGAAATTAATTATTATTATTATTATTAATCAAACTTATTTGATTCATTATACACTGATTAATAATTAATTTCACCAATCCATTAAATTATTTGTATTCACATGTATGACGATACATTTATTTTGATTATTAATGATTTGCCGATTGTTTAGTCAAAGAAAATTTTAATTAGTTAATGTCCAACGCTATTTCTGTGTTACTGGATATTTTTTGATTAGTAGATACTAAAAAAAAAGTGAGGAAAAATGTTTGGTATTTGTAACTATAATCATATAAAATAATTATTATAAATTAAAGTAAAGAAAATAATTTTTATATTAAATTCTATTACAATGTTGCCAATACCAATGTTAGATCACTTATTTTCTTCTCTCAGTATAAAGTGTTGATGATAGTTTTGGACTCATCTAGAATTTATTTGAAATTTGCAGGCTTTGATAGTCTTGAAGGTACAAAATGCAAATTCGTTTAATATTGATACTAACTGGACTCACGGCAAAATTCAGGTTTATATATTTTTAACGGAATCTGTACCTGAGACAAAACCGCTAGAACATCAGATTCTAGGACATCGACCGTTTAGTATTGTTTTAGTCTCTTGCTAACGAAAGGATATCGGTACATTTCTTATGTCCGAAACAACAAATGGCTGGCCAGCCAGCCGCATACAAGACCCGAGGGAAACGGTCCGCGAATTCTGTTTGATTAGCTCGCAACCATCCTCGTCGCGTCTTTCGCGCCCTGAGCTAACATCTAACGGGATATAAAGACCCTTCCTCGTTCCGTTTCTATGCAAATACACATGCGCAATACGTGTGCCGTACGTACGCGACTTGCGTCTCGTCTAAGCTTGTTTGCCGAGGAAACACGGCGCACGCCATTACGGGGTCCAATAACATCGCTTACGATAAAGTGCGCGATGGCAGTAATACCGGTCTTGTAGAAGTATGTACCGACACGCGTAAACGTGTGCGACACGCAAGGTGTGCTCGCATACACGCGTCAACGTGTGGCAGCGTATCCTACCCGAAGACAGATATATATCTGGGCGCGTAAATTCATTCTTTCGCGAAAAGCTCCCGACGAGATTGAGTTCCATCAGACGTTCGTGTGTCTCTCTCTCTCGTTAGACATTTCTAAATAATAAGGTAAATTTCTTGGAGTTGAATCTCACTCAAAACAAGTGCCAGGAATTTCGCTCAAAATGATAGTGAAAATACTGCTATTCGAAATCGCAAGTATGTATCACTCAAGCTTAGAATGGATTCTGACTTTATATGAGCTTCATATGAGGATGTTTTTATTGAGCGGATATGTTCCTGTGAATGCGGATGTGTTGGAACACATCAGATTCACTCTTCAATTTCGAATGACAATATTCGCTGGACCACTCGGAAAGATTAATTCTATATGTGAGTGAAAAACCAGTCGAATTCGAGCGATTCAGTGATCACTCTACCAGTGAAATTTTATTTCAAGAAACTTAGAAAATATTTGTATCGTCGGACCCATTACTTTTCCATCCTTAGAGTCGAATATCGCGATCGTATTCGCGGCAACGCCGTTACGACTCCACTGAGAATCGTTGGAGAAAGTAAATCGGATTTTTCGAATTAAAAAGTCGCTCATCGATTCGCTTCCCTACGATGTAACTTACTCGGCCAATCCTCTTTCTCTCTTCCTCTCCGGGAAACAGTTATTCATACACGTCCGACCGCTACACTCCTCTTCTTGTTTCTTTTCTGCCGTCGAAGTTTTAAAACTTTAATCCAATTCATCCCCCAATCCCATTCACCCGTCGCTGTTGCAGCTATTTACCGTATCCAACTTAACTTAATACTTACGGAATTTACATGAAAAGCGGATTTACCGCCGAGTAAATACACGCCCGTAGACACGTCACTTTTCACACGGCTATCGTTACACCGTTCTCGCCGTACACGTTGTTCGTCCTACACTATCGCAACGGCGCGGACGATGTATCGAGTGCAGACACACAAGCTCACTCAGTTTCCCGCTTCTTTCACCTTCGGATACTTTCGACCCCACCTCTTCTCTCGTGCGGAAAGATCAGCAGCCGACGGGCAGTGTCGCGGAATCGATCCGTTTCCGTCAGTTATCGTCGCTCAAACGTCGCACGACCCTTCTTCTCGAACACCCCGTAAATCCCGACAAGATTGCCAACGTGCGCACATGTGCATACGTACGGAAGAAAGACGTAATCCGAACGCGTGTAGTCGCGGACACGCGTTTGCTGGCGCGCGCGCGTACGCATATATACACGCACGCGTGTGTTTATGCGCGACGCGAGTATAGAGCAGCTCGCTTGGCGACCTGGCAGTCCGTTCTCTCGCGTTAAATTAATTACGGGCGACGCTATCATTTATTTTCATTTCCCCCGCGGCGAATCGCCCCCAACCTTGCGTCGGCCTCCTCGCACAATTCTACTTGCCGCCTCTCTTTCTCTCTCTCTCTCTCTCTTACACACACACACACACACATACACACACACGCACGCGCGCGCGCGCCTGTACCTGAATCGCCGTCGCTCATCCCTCGCCCATGATTGAGTCCTCTAACGGAACGTGAATTGCTTATTCCACGGTGATTATTACTAGCCGAATCGTCGCCATTTGATCCTTTCACATGCTACCAGATTTCTGCCTCGAATGAAACTAGACACCTTTGCCTAACATCTTCGAATGCTTTCACGCTTGTAGCCATGTTGCACCCAATGGGAAATTGGCGTCTTCTCGCGTGGCATCAGGAAACTTGGGGTCGTAGGAATTCATCGAGCCAACAATTCAACGGGAGGGAGAAGGAGGGAATACATCATTGCTCTCTATTTGCTGCCATACGTCGGAATGAATCATATGGGATCCGTTGTAACGATGTTCATTAGCACGATTATTCGTATTCCATTTCGTGAGTGATACCACAAATGAAGTGTATATATCAATTTACAATTATTTTCCAATATTCTTGACTTGGAAACTTATAGAAATAGGGAAAACCGAGGCTAGATGCCCTATATTTTAGAATTTTAGAATTTTGAAGTTTACAGCTTCTCAGACAACTAACTGTTGTAACTGACTATATAAACATAATCGAGCCAACCTTTTTCTATGGATTAATGCTCGTCATGATCCTGTTAACCGTATATTTTCTTTTGTAAAAATTAAAATATGAACATGCAACATCGTAGCTATCGTGCCATGGTACTGGATTCAGTTGCCCACACACAGAGAAAAATCTATAGCCGTGATAACTATAACGGCATCAACTATATGAATATTATATCTAATGTACTAACTAATGTACATTGTGTAATGAACTATGTATAGTAATGGTAACTACAATACTATAGTTATAAGAACCATTTACTAATAACTAAATTATTATCTTTATCATGAACATGGAAATGAAGTGAAAAGAACTATAGTTCTGTGATTATTGTGACTATTGTCAGTATTACTTTGCAGTTTAAGAAAAAATAGTTGCGGCAATTATAATGATGTGGACACATAGGAAATTCACAGTTTTCTATGGTTCAGTTAACGTAAAACACTATAGTTGTCTATAGTTAAAAAAAATCTTTTTACAATAACTTAAAAATATAACTGTACATAAATAGTACTCACTGGTTTTATTGTCAAAACTACATTTTTATACTGTTGTTTATAGTGTTTTTATTTCTGTTATTTAGTTAACTGTTAGTTAATAGTTAACTATTGTTTTTAAATCCCATGAACTATAAAGATTAGTTGAGTTGCTATGTGACTATATTTTTATAGTTACGAGATCTATTTTTTTCTCTCAGTGCAGTAGCGCAGAATAAGAAGACCACGCATAAAATATATATCCTGATTTATAGTTCCAGAGTCTCCGCGAAAAGTTTTCACAATTTTTATCGGTCCTTAATTATGAGCCAACTTTACCTCGTTCGTCTACATGCTCTATTTCAATCATTTTATGAATGAAAATTGCACTTATTACTGGAAGCAGTATATCATATATTTGCAAGAAATTTAATTCTAGATTGTAACACATCATTTAATTTTATTCAGTTAAAATGGAGAATATTAATAGAAAATTTTCAGAGGTTTGAGAATTTACTTTGTTATTACTAAATCGGTTTCTTCTATTTCTTAACTGTAATATTTTCAACTAGAAATTTTGATCAAGTACGCCTGATATTGTAAAGACCTACTTGGGTAACATACCTGGGTAAACATAAGATAATCCTAAATATGGTATATAGCTTATAATATCCTGATGACAATTGAATAGGAAAGACCTTTGTAAAATTATAATGATTAGGACATTTTATGGTTTTAATATAGCAACCTAATATATTATTTAATAAGGTTAAATTGATCGAGTCTTTGTTGAGATTCTTATTTGTTCTACCTATTATATTATCAGGTTTTAATGAAGATCATTAAATTTGTATTATTATTAACCATTAAATTTTCATTATTATTGTAATTAACTTTGTATACATATTATATGTATATTATATGTATAATTATGTTTATGTATATTTATATATACTTATGTTCATAATAGATTTATAATAGGTTTAAATAATAAATTTCATTTGCATTTAATTATTTTTAAACAATTTTTTTATATTTTTCAACTTCAAGTAATTTATATTTATATAAAATTTATATTTATATAAAATTTAAACAAATTTAAACAAATAATTTATTGATTAAAGTTATTTTCCTATAATTAAATATAATCATTTTATGAATGAAAATTGCACCTACTATTATACCGGAAACAGTATATCATACACTTCCAAGAAATTGTATTCTAGAGAGTAACATATAGTTTAATTTTGTTCAGTTAGAATTGAGAATATTAATAGAAAATTTCTTTCCCGTTGTCATCGAATATATGAATAAATTCATCCGTTAGTGGAAGACTCGCGACGGCGGAAATATCAGTTAAATTATGATATCGTGCACGACATTGTTACTTTATATTACAGGGTAGATATGCGCACGTGCGTACTCACGGAAATTTTCCGAGACAACCTGGGTCCTCTCGTCTCGCGAAAGTTATTTCCCGAAGATCACGTTACGCCGCTCGGTCCCTTCGCTTCGCCGTGGAAGAGAGTCGCGGCGGAAGAGTAGCCACTTCGGATTAGTGCTGATCGAATTTCCGCCATCTGATCCCGACCGTAATTCTGCTGCATATGAAAATGCACGGCCTGTTAATGGCGTCGCGCACCCGCTTGCCCCCGAGCTCGCCATATCCGCGTTGGCCAATTTTTGGCCCCGTGCAACTGCGAGGGAGAGAACACGCCGGGATTATCGGGATTATAAGGAAAGAATCGAGGCAAAAGAACCAATTTGTCGCTTATCGGCGCCGCTCGGCGTTTCTAATGGATTATAGCCGCGTGACTGCCGCCACACGATCCGCGCACGATCATTTGCGCCCTCTCGCGCGTGAAATATTTTTCTTGCTCTTGACGCGGGATACTTATCGCTGGAATTTATCCGGTGATATTGTGCGAATCGCTTTGATGTTACTGGTGTGCTCTATCTTTCCTCGCTTTACAATAATTCCTCCACAAAAGTTCCTTTGCAAAAGCTTTCCTTCGCTCTACGATACATTTTTAGGCTCGAATTATATCACTCGCGACCAGCAAATCTTTGAGATGAAAGTACGCAATTTTTAACCGCTGTTTACGTCGCAGAAAAGGTGACAGATCAAATTAGATACTGAAAGTACAATCCATTAGACGCTATAAATGCTTTAAAGCGCCGTATGGATCGATTATTCTTTAAGCGCATCAGAGCGTTTGCAGCGTCTAATGGGTCGTATAAATATAACCCTGAGTACCCCCCGCATGCGAGACGATTGAAAATAATGCATTTAGTTCTTTAAATTTAATAGCTTTATTTTTTGGCAACATAAATGGATCTCTAATTGTTGTTTGATTGAATCATCTTTCCACGTATATTAATGGGATTAATGTACGCATAAAATATGACAGAATTACGTAAATATTATATCGATTAACTCGTATTATTTAGTATCACGAGACATGTACACGCATACATGCGATATATGCGTGCTAATAATACACGTCACGTTTAAAATGCATAACATAAACATCGGCCCGTCCATAATGTCAACCTCCCAATCAACAATTTTATATATTTAAGCGGAATTATCCCAATAAACGTCAAACATCGCTATTACTCCGCGATGTGTTTTTCGTAATTGATATAATTCACATCCGGGGATGTTTTGAATTTATACACGCTGCCTCGTATTTCTTCCCGTTTCTCGAATTCAACGCACGCGTGTTATGGAGAATGGCATGCAAATCGTCCGCTTAATCCTTCATTTAAACAAACTGTCGCGATCGGTCGTTTCGTCCACGGGATCAGTGTGGCGTCGCGCCGCTTACCCGACCAGAGAGGAGATTGGCCCACAAACGGATGAGATATATATTTTGATGAGATATATATCCTTTGAAGAGTGTAATTCCAAAAAAAGCTATCCTTTGTCCAAGTCTGAACAATGTGGCCGACGTTAGAGGGTGCCAAAACGCCATATATTGAACTGGCGTATTTGACGTTGCAAATAATAGGAATCTTGGTTTAATTGATTAAAGTGATTAAAATAGAATGCAGACAAAAAAGAAAGATGTTTCGATTCTAAAAATCATGAAATAAGCACGTCAGAGGTGAAATATATGATGTAACCACAGTATGGTGATTTTTTAATATAATGAAGTTGAGTGACATTAAAATATTTTTGGATAAAGGTTAATCTGATGTCTAAGAATAAAAATATATGGTTTTGATTTCAATGGACTTTCGGAATCAAAATATTTTTTTCTATGTTGTAAGGATCTGACTAGGATTTGATGAAGTAAGGTTCTGATTACTAGAGTCACATGCCTAGTTAGAAATTTATCTCACAGTCCTGATCAGTAATATGATTTGTATTGATCCCAATCAGTAATATGATTTGTATAAAATGATGTTATCACGATATAAACATGTGATGTTATACCGATATAAACATGCAGTGTGGAGATCAGGACTTCGTTAATATAATAAGTATTACTAATAATTATTTACTTTGTCTTTATTAACAATTAAGACTCGATAATCGACTCAGTCACCTTATAATACAAATCACATGATTGAAATTAACCTGACCTGGTAGATGGAATAAAACTCTAATCTTAGTTTGAGTGACTTCTTAAAATTTGATAATATCATCTTATGCAGATCTGATCTAATCCAGGTCAACCTGATCAGGACCATGGGATAAATTTCTAATTAGTACGAATCTTTCGACTCGACGACGACGAAAGTATTACTTATTCTAAGAGTAGTAGACTAGGGACAGCGGTGCTGGTGCGGTTTTTGCGGAGGTTTCGAGAGGAGATGAAGCCGTCGCGTAATTACTAGCCTCGTTAGTCGGGCCCGACCGAGCCGGTGTCACTGCGACTCGTATTTAATTAGCGTTATCGTCGGTCGCGCCCGACGTATCCGCACGTACGGCGCTTTATTAGAGGATGACTTTTATTTTTGCACGCACTCGCGCCGAAGGCACGCGCTCGCGCAATGCGCATCGTCCGCCGTTCTTGGAAATACCGCCGCGTCATCCTCGAAGGAGGAAGCGGCGGTGCGCGCACTTGAATTTTCTATCGCGAAATTGCGAGGATGGTAGATAGCGTTGAAACGCGACGCTAAAGCGATTCGCGTAACGGCAGCGCCGTGTTACCTTCGCATTTATTCTCGCGATGCGTTTGAAACGTTTGAGAGGCTGCTTCAACGTAAAGCAAGAACTTTAGGGTAGTGTGGAGAGGAGCTCGACAGAGAGAGAGAGAGAGAGAGAGAGAGAGAGAGAGAGAGAGAGAGAGAGAGAGAGAGAGAGAG